>NW_016107324.1:12035275-12053700 GCF_001604975.1 Cebus imitator | reverse complement strand
TCAAACTTTTTGGTCTCAGGACCTCTTTACAGTGCTAAAAATGATTCAGGACACCAATGAGCTTTTATTTATGTGGATAATATATGTGGTATATTTTTACCATTTTAGAAGTTTAAACTGAGAATTTTTTAAAATATGCATCAATTCAAGAAAGAAAGTTAATAACCCCTAGCATTTTTTGAAAATAGCTGTGACTCCAGGGACTCTCTGAAAGGGTGTCAGGGACCACCAATGGCCCCAGACCACAGCATAATGGTATTGTGAATTGTTTCAGAAATTACAAAATGTATTTTCATTCACAAAGTATTTGAGAAGGTTGATAGGCAAATGAAAAGATATAAGGCAAGGGAAGAGAAATACAAACTTAACCACAGCTAGACAAAATAGCTGAGGACAGAAAGGCAAAGCTAAGTAAGAGTGGTAAAAAGTATAAACATCATCAATCTTAGGAAAAATAATAAAGAAACTAAAAGTAATTCTGTACCAACAAAACCAAAAATAGGAAATAACACAGCAGGCCAAAAGTTTGAAAAAACCTTAAGTAAAAATTGACCTTTGGGTATGAAATGTACCACTTTAACAATGCTATCCCATGCTGCTCCCATCTTTTTCTCTTTCCCAATCCTCATATGCTCTTTATTACACACCCCTTCTCCCTCTTTTGGATCTCTATTCTCTCTTGATTTGTAGTTACCGGCTGAAATATGCTACTCTAATATATGATTAGAGGGGTGAAAGCAACAGCTCTCATGAACCTGCATGATTGGAATTCAACTGATAAATCTTTTAACATTCTATTAAAATATTAAAAATGTTAATGAGATTTTAAAATTAGGAATGCTGAAGTTATTTTTACATGCTGAAAATAACATTAAAAATTACTGTTCTTAAAATATACTGCACGAAGGCCAAAATTGGAAAGTAATTTAGATTTGGCTATTGTGCTAGGTTGGTAGAATTACAGAAGATTTCAGTTATTTCCTTAATTTTGTTATATCATTGTTCCTACAGCAACAAAAGCCATAGATATATGACAATTAATTCTCAATTTCCATATGCCTTTGGTCCTTTCTACAGACTTTTCAGGGATGTGAAATTGACTTGAATTTTGTTAAGTAGTCATGTGGACTGAGGTCAAAAACTTAAAGTCTAGACTAGGGATAAACGAATTATATACTAAACCAAATCAAGCCCATATACAGTTTTTGTATTGCCCTCAAGCTAAGAATGGCTTCTTACATTTTTAAAAGGTATAAAAACAAAATAAACAAATGAAAAAATAATAATAGACAAAAGAAATTGTAAATAGTCTGCTAAACCAAAAATATTTACTGTCTGGACTTTTATTTTTAAAAGTCTCCCATGCCAGGTGCAGGGGTACACACCTGTTGTTACCACTACTGGAGAGGCTGAGGCGGAAGGATTAGAGGAACACCGCTGACACCTGTAATCCCAGCACTTTGGGAGGCCAAGGCAGGTGGATCATCTGAGGTCAGGAATTTGAGACCAGCCTGGGCAACATGGTGAAACCCTGTCTCTACTAAAAATACAAAATTATCCGGGTGTGGTGGCACATGTCCGTAATCCCAGCTACTCAGGAGGCTGAGGCAGGAGAATCACATGAACCCGGGAGGTGGACGATGCGGTGAGCCGAGATCGCACCATTGCACTCCAGCCTGGGCAACAAGAGTGAAACTTTTTCTCAAAAAGAGAGAAAGAAAGAAAGAAAAACCTATGGGCACAGTGGCTCATGTCTGTAATTCCGACACTTTGGGTGGTGGCCAAAGCAGATCTCTTGGAGCCAGGAGTTGGAGACCAGCCTGACCAACATAGTGAGACACCTGTAACAATAGTTTAAAAATTAGGCAGGCATGGTGGCACAAGCCTGTAGTCCCAGCTACTTGGGAGGCTAAGTTGGGTGGATCCCTTGAGCCCAGGAATTCGAGGCTGCAGTGAACTATCATGGTGCCACTGTACTCCAGCCTGGGCAACAGAGTGAGACCTTCTTTCTAAATAAAAATAAAGGCTGGGCACAGTGGCTTACGCCTATAATCCCAGCACTTTGGGAGGCTGAGGTGGGCAGCTCATGAGGTCAGGAGTTCAAGATCAGCCTGACCAACATGGTGAAACCCTGTCTCTACTAAAAATACAAACAAGTAGCTGGGCATGGTGGCACGTGCCTATAATCCCAGTTACTCTGGAGGCTGAAGCAGGAGAATTGCTCGAACCAGGACCCGGGAGGCGGAGGTCGCAGTGAGCCGAGATCACGCCAATGCACTCCAGCCTGGGCTATACAGAGTGAGACTCCATCTAAAGCTAAAAAATAAATAAATAAAAATAAAATAAAATAGTTTGCCAGTACCAGATATAAAGCATTTCAGCTTTGTGCTGGGTCCATAATATGTACTCAATAAAATGTTAGATACTACTGTGATAATATTATTGCTGTCTTTTATTATCCTTAATGGTTGCGGCATCCCTTGAATAATTTTTTACTTTCTAAACTTGGTCTCTTCACATTAACTATGAAGTATCAGTGCCATTGTTTGCTCTTTGCATTCTTTTCATCCAGCTATTCTTAAATACCTTGGTCTCTCCTTTCTTTTACTATGATAAAATACATATAACATTAAATTTACCATTTTTCTCCTTCATTTTTTGAAAGACATTTTTACTGGTTATAGAATTCTGGGTTGACAGAATTTTTTCCCATTTAAATATGTCACCCATTATCTTCTAGCCTGCAAGGTTTGCTTGCTTGCTTGCTTGCTTCCTTCCTTCCTTCCTTCCTCCCTCCCTCCCTCTCTCCCTCTTTCTTTGCATCTATTTTTTAAATTTCTTTTTAACAAATTTTGTTTTTTTAGAGCAGTTTTGGTTCACAGCAGAATTGAGTAGAAAGTACAGAGTTCCAATATACTACCCAACCCGCCACATGAAACCCATCCCCCACACTACTGACATCCCATCCTACAGTGGTACATTTGTTATAATCAGTGAACCTACATTGACATATCATTATCATCCAAAGTCCACAGTTCACATTAGGGTTCACTCTTGGTAGTGTACTTTCTCTGGGTTTTCAAAAGTGTATAATGACATATATTCACCACTGTCATATTATACAACATAGTTTTACTGCCCTAAAAATCCTCTTTGCTCTAAGTTACTTCCTTCTTTCCTAACCGCTGGAAACAAGTTAACTGTCTCAATAGTTTTGCCTTTCCCAGAATGTCATATAGTTGAAATCATATAGTATGTAACTTGATTGGTTTCTTTCACTTTGTAAAACACTTTTAAGTTTCCTCCATGTCTTTTTATGGCTTGATAACTCAGTTATTTTTAGTGCTAAGTATACCATGGTTTGTTTATTTATTCACCTTCTGAAGAACATTTTGGTTGCTTCCAAGTTTTGACAATTATGGATAAAGCTGTTATGAACATCCACATGCAGTTTTTGTTTTTTTAGAGATAGGGTCTTGCTATGTTGCCCAGGCTGGAGCACAGTAGCTATTCACAGGCATTCACAGCATACTACAGCCTCAAACTCCTAGGCTCAAGCAATCCTTCTGCCTTAGCCTCCTAAGTAGCTGGGACTGCAGGCCCACATCACCATGCCCAGCTACATGCAGGATTTTGTCTGGATGTAAGTTTTCAGTTCATTTGGGTAAATATCAAGGAGTGTGACTACTAGATTCCATGGTAAGAGTATGTTCAGTTTTGTAATAAACTGCTTGCAAGGTTTCTGAAGAGAAATCTACCGTAATTCATATTTGTTCCTCTCTATATAACATTTCTTTTTTCTCTGTCTACCTTCAAAATTTTTACCTCATATTTGGTTCTCAGAAATGTGAGTATGTTATGTCAAGGTATGGGTGTCGGGGATAGGGAGGATATGTGTTTGTCATTTATCCTTCTTGGGATTCTCTGAGCTCCTTGCACCTGTGACTTGATAGCTTTCATTTCATTACTTTTGGAAAATTCTAAACCTTTATCTCTTTTAACATTTCTTCAGCCCCATTCTTTCCTTTCCTTTTGGGATTCCAATTACATGTGCATTATTGCATTAGACCATTTGATTCTGTCCCAGAACTCTTTGATGCCCAGTTGTTTGGGGATTTACCCCCCATTCATTTTTCTTTATGTTTTAGTTTGGGTAACTTCCATTGACTATATTCAAGTACACTGATTCTTTCCTCAGCTGTGACAAATCTACTGATGAGCCATCAAAGGTATTCTTCATCACTGTGTTTTACATTTTAAGCACTCCCATTTGATTCTTTCTCACAGTTTCCATTTCTTTGCTGAAACTCCTTATGTGTTCATGCATGTTGTCCATCTTTTCCACTAGGGCCTTTAACATACTAATCATAGTTATTTTAAATTCCATGTCTGATTGTTCTAACACGTTGGTCATTTCTAAATCGTGTTCTATTGATTGCTTTCTCTCTTGACATTCAGCTGGTTTTTCTTGTTCTATGTGTCTCATATTTGTTTTACTGAATCCTGGTCATTGAATAGAAAACCTCCAATTGTCTAGGCCTAGATGGTTTCTGATCCCTCCCCTATCAGTAGAGGGTATTTTACTTCCTCTTTTCCTAGTCTCTTTTCCTAATGGGTTTCTAATTATACCCTAAGGTTCAACAGGGTTTGCTTCTCTTCCCCAAATGGCATGAAGTCTTTTTCCCTTAGAGAAGGATATGGGTGAAGCTTTGTATTCTCCCTGCAGCAGCAAGAACAGCAGCAATCTCCCTCTCTAAGCCTGCAGAACTGAGGGATGATTGCTCTGTTCTCTCACCTTCTCCCCAGTCTTTCCTGTGAGCACCCAGGAGAGGTCCTTGGATATGAAACTGTAGGTGGGTGCAAACTCCCTTCGTGTCTGCAGCTCTGAGCTATTATATACTCTCAAATTAGCCCACACTCAACCTTTAACAACCTGTTAAACTTTTTAGTTAAACTCTTAATCACTTGTATATTGACCCCATCTTTATCCCATCCTTTGCCAACAGGTAAGCCAGCGCTTACATTCTGTCTCTCCTTGGAATCATCTATACTTTTCCTAGATTTCAGGCTAGTTGATTGCCCTGAAACCTCGGCTCTCTGATACACTCAAGAAAAGTTATGATTTTGTGTATTTTCTGACTTTTTCTGGTTTGTTGTGTGAGAAAGATACTACTTCCAGGTTTCTACATCCAAGACATAAACCCGTCCAATCTTATTTTTGAATACTCTGGGTATAAATAGCTCTGGAATATTTCATAATTTCTTTTGCTCTTATCTATTTTATAGACATTATGCCCAATGTCATCATGCACGAAGAACAAGTTTGGACTACAGAGTACACATCCTATTCCAATAATAAGCAGATATTTATCAGTTATAATGCCCCAAGCTATTTTTAAGTTGTTACCATTATTACCCAGTCAAGGCAAATTCTTTAATGCTTTCTACCTTTTTGTAGGACTTCATATATTTCACAACTGCAGTACCATCAGTCCTCAATTTACTACCATTCAACACAGTAAATCACTGATACAATCCTCTGGCAACTATTTCCATTACCTCTCTTAACACAGAGAGAGTGAAATGTCTCTACTTTTCCATTATAATCCATCTCTAGCTTCAAATATTTTTTCATAGTTACTGCTATTGCTAACCCTGAAACTCTCAAGGGTTAGTATTTTCTAATCCCTTTAATGAAGTCATGCTCTAGCACTTCCTTGCCGTATGACCTTCCTGAGATCACTGAATCTCTCTAAACTTGTTTCCTGATTTGCAAAATGAAGATAATAGTGTGAGAAATTAAATGAGAAAATGTATTATGTTTGAAAAGTGCTAGGTTATTATTGTCCTTTTCTATCACTAATAGCTAATCAAATATTACATTTATAACCAATTTTATAAAGACGTGGGTATCTCTTCCCTAGGTAAGCTTATAACTCTATTATAATGTTACTTCTAAAGGAAAACCAAATTCAACTTAAGGAAACCACTTCCATTTAATTAAAATGCCTTTTCCAGAAATTCAACCTGCTGTAAATATGAGGTTCTCCTGTGAACTACAAAATATTTTCTTTCTTATTTTAACTCTCATGTATATATATATATATATATATATATGTAACATACATATATGTGTGTGCTTCTATATATGTGAACCTGATGACTTGCGACTGTCCCTGCACATCTGGCAACAGGGACAGTGCCATCTGCAACAGGGACAGTGCCAGACACAATGCTTAGCTAATTTTTCTTCAAAAGACTCCATTACTCACTCGTATATTTCACTGACTCTGAAAGAACCAAGCAAATGATCTGATGGTTTTGGTAATTAAAAAACTTCCCGCCAGCATGCATTTTCAGCAATTGTCAAAGGTATTCAGGGTGATAAATTGCTCCTGCAAAGGCCTGATCAATTTATTTCTCTTGATCTTAAGGTCCAAGGGATTTCTTGTCTATAAAGCAATGTCCCTAAGAATATTCTGATGCAGCTGCTAGCAGTATCCTTGCAATGCTGACTGGGTATGCTTTCCTTCATAACATTTAAGTCTCAGGCTGAAAAAGGACTCATAACTTTCTTTCAACTCCAAAACATTTAAAATTGTTCTTAATCACCCATTCAGAAACCTTTGAAGTAGAGCAAGAAGCATCTTGTTTCTAATCCCTACAAAAGAAATAGATGCTACTTCTAGTACTCTCTCCATTCGTAGTCATTTCAGGTACATTAAGGAGCTAGGGAATACTGGTTGGTTACAGTCACCACCCAGTATTTCAAAAGTCAACATGAGGAAACCCATATGCCAAACCTGACTTGAATACTTCTCTCTTTTCAAATAAAACTATCAGAAGTCCCTGGAGACAGAAGTATACCTTATTTTCATATTTCAAAATTGTGCTATAATGCTTATGTTAAGTGTACACGAATGATAATGAACTTATACTAGAAGTTTTATTTTAAAATTCCTGTTAAATGGTTTTAGAAATCATTTTAAGAGAATAAAAGCCTGAAGGACTATTAAGAACTCCTTTTATTATTTGTGTACTATTTTAAAAATCATATTTCAAAATAATTTTTAAAAAATACTGAAATAAAAATGTAATAAAAAGGGAATCCCTTATCTGCCACTGCACCTTCACTGAGTTTTTGCTTTTGTTTTTGTTTTTTTGAGACAGAGTCTGGCTCTGTCACGCAGGCTGGAAGGCAGTGGCGTGATCTCAGCTCACTGCAACCTCTGTCTCCTGGGTTCAAGCAATTCTTCCATCTCAGCCTCCCCAGCAGCTGGGGCTACAGTTGCCTGCCACCATACCCAGCTAATTTTTGTATTTTTAGTAGAGATGGGGGTTTCATCATATTGGCCAGGCTGGTCTCAAACTCCTGCCCTTGTGATTTTCCTGCCTCAGCCTCCCAAAGTCCAAGACTGGCCACCTTCACTGATTTTTCCCTTTTATATTTCTATTTATAAGTCTTTTATTAAAATGAAAATGTTTCAGGGATAAGCTTCACTAGTGAATATCTTTGTGTTTAGCCAAATGAGAAGGGGGCCTTATAGGAATGCTTCTGTATAAAACCTCTCTTTAACTTTTGCCCTTCTATCTACAGCTCTCCCAGAGAAGATCAAAGGATTTGCAGGATTCTCAAATTTGCAGGATTCTCACTCATAAACAGGGTACGACTATATCCCCAAGGACTCCTCTTGACAGGTTCTATGCCACTTATACCCAGTAGGGTGACCCTGCTTTCCCAGTAGGAGCAAAAAAAGAACTTTCAAAAGAAACAATCTGTATCTTAGGGTTATGGTCCCTTCTCATTTCTCATCACTAAGTCCACCATCTGGTTCTACTGCTTATCTTGGAAACATGGACTTTGAAGTCAGAAAATCTCACTTTAATGCCCAATCCTGTTATTAGTTTTGTTTTTTAATTTTTAATTTTTGTGGATACATAGTAAGTACATATATTTATGAGATACACGAGATACTTTGATACAGACTTGCAATGTGTAATGATCATATTATGGTAAATGGGGTATTCAACCCGTCTGGGATTTATCCTTTGTGTTACAAACAACCCAATTATACTCCTTTAGTTATTTTAACATGTACAACTAAATTATTATTGACCATAGCCCCTCTGTTGTGCTATCAAGTAGCAGGTTTTATTTATTCTAACAACTTTTTGTATCCATTAACCATTCCCACTTCCCTTCCTCCCCACTTCTACCTTTCCCAGCCTCTGGTAATCATCTTACTAGCTTTTTGACCTTGAATAAGTCACTTACCTTCTCTGATCATCAGTTTCTTATCCACCACCACCCCTCTTCCCCCGCTCCCCTGCCTCCAGCCAGCCAGAGTTTCACTCTGTTGCCCGGCTGGAGTGCAATGGCCCGATCTCAGCTCAACTGCAACCTCCAACCCCAGGTTCAAGTGATTCTCCTGCCTCAGCAGGAGATTACAGGTGCCCGCCACCACACCCAGCTAATTTTTAGTAGAGATGGGGTTTCACCCTGTTGGCCAGGCTGGTCTCATACTCCTGACCTCAGGTGATCCACCTGCCTCGGCCTCCCAAAGTGCTGGAATTACAGGCGTGAGCCACCATGCCCAACCCAGTTTCTTTGTTTTTAAAAATGGAAATCATGATACCCTCTTAGATAACTAACAAAGGGTATGAATTGGATAAAACAACATGATAAATGTGAACTTTATTTGGGTAACTATAAAATATTAAACAAATGCTAGATTAATCAACATATAAGAACAAAGTATACTCAGAATTTAGAAGACAAAACTAAACATGAATCCAGAAAGAGTAAACATACAATGGATGGCATCTTTATCTATAAGTCATCCACCATAAAATGGCCATTTGAAGTCCTCTATCCCAACTCCAATAAGGTAATTAGGTACTTCAGAAAAAAAAAATGACATATACAAAGATGTAACCTAAGGATACTAAAATTCATATTATAGAATGTATTAACAGAAGACGGTAGTATAAATAATTTTTTAGAAAGAAGGAGGGGGTTGCAAGAAGAATTCGGCAGTATTCACCCGCAGTGTCCAAGGAAAATGGATGCTGACTCAGCAAGCATTATGATTTTGAAAGACAAATGTTCTGTACTATAAAGCAAACTTAATACATCAGTTCTCACTAAGATATACTGAAATCTCCTTCAAAACTACCGCTTCCTTTATTCCGAGTCTGTGTTCACCAAGCCAGTTTTTGATTACTAATTGGATCAGCAAGAATAAAAACCAGACCTAAACTGACGTGATCTCCACAAAGACACTACGAGGCCCTGTGGGTAGAAAGCCAGCATTTCCTCTGACTTCTCTATTGACTCCTCTTTCTAGATTCAACATTAGCTATTTTTATTATGAAGGCACTTTCCATATTTATCAAGAGCCATATAACTGTTCTCATTTTTTGACTCTATATTTCTGCTTCCAGGTTATAATGCCAATGTGAAACAATATGTTTACAAAGTTGAAAATCAAATAATTACATATACTTTTAAAAAGAAAGAAAACTGATAACTGTAGTACCCTTACTCCATGAGTATTTCATAATACTTTAAGATAATGATTTTAAAGACTATATAGTACGTGTCACAAACTCAAACACCTACAGGATCAGGAAAGAAGCAATAAAGAGCAAAACAGGTTGGCTTAAGAGATAATAGAGAATGACGAAGACTGTAGTGAACTACTAGCTAACAAGGGCAGCCACCACTCAGCTCTAATCATTTATTGCCCCAGAGGAATGTAGGCCCAAAGTTGTTAAATCTTCTGATTTTTTAAGAGAAGCTATAAGTCAGGAACTCTTCCTGAAATATCTTTATTTTCCAACACTGGCAATTAATTCTTTTTTTTTTTTTTTAAAAAGAAGTGAGCTAATATTATGAGGACCAAACATGTCTATAGCCTGATCTGACCTAGAGTCTACAAGTTTGAACTCTGTTCTGCAACTCTGAAAAATGCTTGTGCTACATAAAAAAAAAAAATATATATATATATATATATTGGACAATAAGTCAAATTATATAAACTCTTCTCATAAACAGAAACATAAAAACTATCTATATGTGTTACATGTAATACATGTAATAAGCCAGTAATAAATTTTGTTATCAACATCAACTTTTATCTCCATAAAAAAGTAGTTATCTGCACTACTCAGACATATATGTCATATTGCATTTTATTCTTTAAATCTTATATTAACTTGCAAAATAAACTTAACATATTCTATACTTTTAAATATATTTGAGCTGGAAATGTGTTTCTACTAAAGAAAACTATAAATAATGTTTAGATTTCTAATAACATTTTGAGTCAATCATACATAGAAGGGTAATATTATATGAAACTATAGATACATATATGTGAAATAATAAAAACTAAGACTGGGTTGATATGATAGACTTTATGCACATATCTGAATCCCTTTCCATCCTCAATCCAGTAAAACAAAACACTTAAAAGAATAAATTCAAAATTTCACTGAAAGCAAGGAAGAGTGCTAAGCAGATCACAGATTTTGAGGATTTCTCAAAGGAAAGAAAGCATGTGGAATAAGGCAAGAGAAACAAGATCAGAGGAAATCTGAGTTCTAAACATTTGTATGAAAAACCTGCTACAAAGGTAGGTGGTTTCAGGAAGCTGCAAACTTAAGACTCAATTGAATAAGGAGCAGATGCAGATTCTGAGGCAATCATGAGGACAAGAAAGCATCCCTAGTATCACAAGACACTGGTTAGAAAAAGAAAAAAATAAAGAAGAAGAAAGCATCCCAAGTACAACAAGGCAGGTCCTTTCTTTCTTTGGATTATGCCAATAGACAGCTGACTGATCAAAGCATCTAATGTGAGGACTAGAGTCCAACCTACTGCTTGTTAATAATTCAGGTCCTCTCCCATCACCTCTATTTGATTGCCAGCCTTCCTCAAAATGACAGTTGCTCAGGATGTATGCTAACCAGAGGAAGTAGTATGATAAGGAAGAGGAGGAAAGATGATTTATTGGGGGAGATGGAATAATGTTTCAGAATACATATATATATATATATATATATATATATATATATACAACCATATATATATATACACACACAACTATATACTTACACAACTATATATATGCACATCTATTATATATATATATATTTATATATATAGTTTTTTTTTTTTTAATAGACAGGGTCTTGCTGCCTCACTCTGTTGTTGCCCAGGCTGGAGTGTAGTGATACAATCATAGCTCACTGTAACTTTGAAATCCTGGGTTCAAGTGATCCCCCTACTTCAGCCTCTAGAGCAGCTAGGACTAAGGACACCACCACACCCAGCTTCAAATATATTTCTTTGGCTTTAATAATTGGCAGAGCCTGAGCCTGGACTACATGGCTACAACAGCCAGAGAAAGGGTACATTTTGAAAACTGTCACAAAATCATCTGAAGATGTCAGGTACACATGTCGTTGCTAATATACTTTAATTAACTGGCTAAAGGGTTAAAGAAGGAACCGGGTGCCTGCAACAGGTTAGGGTTGGGAGAGAGGGAGAAGGGTCAGCACTATCTCCTTTATGCCTCTCCCTCCCCAGTGCTGGTTACCAATCTTTTCTGTCTGCATCATTCCTCCCTTAGGCCCAGAAAACAGAATTCTTGGATCCTCAAAGCAACTTTATGTAACCATGCAAAATTTATTAAAGTGTGAATGCATGGGCCAGGTGTGGTGGCTCACGCCTTTAATCCCAGTACTTAGGGAGGCTGAGGCAGGCAGATTACCTGAGGTTAGGAGTTCAAGACCAGACTGGCCAACATGGTGAAACCCCGTCTTTACTAAAAATTCAGTAATTAGCTTGAACCCGGGAAGCAGAGGTTGCCGTAACCCTAGATCATGCCACTGCACTCCAGCCTGAGTGACAGAACGAGACTCCATCTCAAAAAAAAAAAAAAAAAAAAAAGGTGCATGCACCCATCCCATCCTGAAGGAAGAGATAGCTAAAATGTATTTTGTCTTCACCAGTCAATTTACCTTCACTGCTCTCTAATGAAAGTTCTTTTTGAACTGTCTAGTTTCCCAGGACTTATGATTCAGAATCAAGAGAACGAGTAGTAGAGAAAGGCATGACCAAAGATCTGCGAAGAAAGGAAGCATTCCTGTTTGCTCAGTTTCTGAACTCACCTTTCTAGAGAATCTGAGTAATGGTTAAGGAATCGAGAAAAATAAGAGAATAGGCCAAAAAAGACTAAGTCCACCCATCTAATAAAGAGTGGGGGAGGATGAGACAAAAGGGAAAAAAATCAAATTGGGGTAGCAGAAAGACCTCAGGTTGAGCATTTTTTGGGTTTCTGAGCAGTACTACAGTGAAAGATTTGGAGAGAGGATAGAGAGATTGTGAGAAGCATTGCTCTGGGTGACAATTTAAATGTTATTTAACAATCTTTGAGAAAAGCACATCAAGACTGAGATTCCTTTTATATTTCTTCTGGATGCTGGACTGTGGTTCTTTGTATGCAACTCTGCAGAGATGGTCCACCTGGGCCTTAGCATTTAGGAAGCTTAAGACCTTAGAGGGGCCAGAGGAGGTTGAGGGAAAGTGATATAAATATAATCAAGGACCTAGCAGCTATTACCGTGTGTAATTCCTTTGTCCAAGATACTTATGACCTAAATTAAAATTAAAATGAATTTCTAAATAAAACAGCAACTTTCTATCAGTAATAAATCTTCTTCCCTCACTCTCAAATACACACAGCCTTTAAAGGTTTGCTCTGAGGAATTAGAGCAAAGAATAAAAACGAGTCAGTTAATCTGAATTCCATTTCTTTCTTTCCTTCCTTCCTTTTTTCTTTTTGTCACTGTTTTTTACAGGGAGAAACATTTCAAAGACTAATGAAGCTTGCTAGGGGTAGTGACTGAGGAGGATACATATATTCCAGAAATTTTCTCTTAATTTATAATCAAATTATAAGATTGAAATTAAGGAAGTAATTATGAAAACTTCTGTACTTAAACATATTTAATAGCCCCCAGGTAACTCCAGGTAAAGGCCTACCTGAGCCAAATTTCAAAGCAGACCAAGTTAGTCATAAGGGCTATAAAGTGTTTTCCCTTCAGGGTCTATTATATTATATAAGGCCAAAGACATGTTTAAAATAACGTTCAGCCTTCACTAGCAAATGGAAAACACATTTTAAGGAAGGTTTTAAGGGCCTTTCTGGTGCTCTAAAATTCCAGAACATGTTTGTGGTCTCCTCCTCTGACCATTACACAAAGCCAACTTTAGTTAATACTCTGTATTATTTTAGTGTAGATTTCCCATTTACCATTTCTACATCATTTTGTCTCTATATTCAATCACTTTCTTGCCTACCATACTCTTCTATGAACTGATCTTTTTTCATTTCCTATCCTACCATTTCACTGTACTGAACATTTATCACAGCATTTACTTCTCTTTTTAAAATTCCAATTCACACTCAAACCTAAAGCAGGAAATTTTCATGAACTAGGCAGTCAAAATCTCAGATTCAACCAGATCCCCCAATGGGATTCAAAAGGTGTAATACAGAGCTTTGTATTGAATCTGTCCTCTAGTTTTTTTTTTTTAAACGCAGGACCTTGCTCTATCGCCAAGGCTGGAGTGCAGTGGTGCAATCACACACATACATATATATATATACACACATATATACATGAAGTAGACAGTCATGTGTCTACTTTATACACATGTGTGTATATATGTGTGCATGTGTATGTATGTATATGTGTGTATATATACACATGAAGTAATGTATATATACACTTAAGTAGTGTATATACACACATACATATATATACACACACACACATATATACACACATATATACACACATATGTATAGTACCTAACATACAGTAAGTGGTTAAAAAAAAAAAAAACTTACTGAATAACTGGCTGAGCATCTCAGAGGAAGTAACCAACTAAAGAAGACAGAACATATTTCAAGGGAACAGAATGTGCAAAGGTATAATAAGCAATCAACAGCATGGTCCCAGAGATATGCAGATAGTTCAATATTACTGGAGCATAGAACACCTGTCAGGGAATGCCAAGATATACAATTCTGAACAGACACAGAGGAGATAGTTCATAAGGGGACCTACAGACCATACTAAGAAGTTTGGGCTTTATCCTAACAATAATGGAACATTAGAGAATCCCAAAAAGAATGTCAGGGGCATGCCGAGTTTTAGAAAGATCTCTCTGGAATCACTTTGCCTGAAATAGGAATGAATAGGAAAGAACTGTCTAGAGGCTGGGAGATTAGGTAAGAGGCCACTGGAGATCAAGCAAAAATAATGAGGGCCTGAAATAAGACAGTGGCAGAGGAAATGGTGAAGGGCCGGATTTAAGAGAGATTTCAAAGACAGAACTGACAAAACATAAGAGATTGATGTATAGAAGAAGAATTACAGAATAAGTACTAGATATAGCTTGGGTAACTAGAAAAATAGTGAAGAATTTCCCAAAAATAGAGATTATTGAAAAGGGCGGATTTTGAAGATGAGATGATGAGTTCAATTTGAACATGCTGAGTTAGAGGTGCTGGGTTGAACCCAAGTAGAAATATGTAGCAGGAAACTGGGTATACACGTCTTGTGCTTAGGAACACAGCCTGAACTCATTCAACTTATAAATTTAGTACTCATCAGTGTTTAAGTGATAGTGGAAATAGAGGCCACAGGTAAAATTAACTAGAAAGAAAACACAGAGTAAGAAATGAGAAGTTCAAGTATGCAACCCCCTGAAGGAAGGAAAAAAGAACATGCGAAGAATTGAAAGGTGCAGGAAAAGAATGAAAAGGAAAAGAGTAGTCACTACATTGATTTAGAGGAAACTATAAAAAAAGAAGTACTTCACAGTGTCAAATATTGCAAAAAGCTCAATTAGTATAAGGGCTGATGAAGTATCACTAAGTACATTAACTAGGACATTTGGGGCAGGGGGTTGGAGGGAGAGTCAGTTTTCAGTGGATGTGAAGTGAATAAATGCCAAAGAGGTGAAACAGCGAGATGTCTTCCAAGGAGATTGGCTATGGAAGAAAGAGGGGAGAACAGAATTAAAGGATTTTTATAAAGTGGAAAAGGCCATTAAAAAGGTATTGCCATATTAGTGCTGAAATACTGATCTGCTTTCAGTCTTCAATCCAATGATCACTGGTCTAAACGTAGCAAGATTTAGGATCCGTAGTCCCCAATGAGTAGACAGATTCTAATCACCAAATCTCTCAAGCTTGAGAGAGCTAATCACCAAATCTCTCAAGCTTTCTCTCTAGTTTTCTAGAGCTTTCATAGGTATCTCCAGGCTTTAAAGGGAAAACTTAAAAAAACAACAACAAAAAAAAAGCTCCTTATATGGCAGTTGAAATAATCTATTCAGGCCGGGGGCAGTAGCTCACGCCTTTAATGCCAGCTCTTTGGGAGGCTGAGGCAGATTCATCACCTCAGGTCAAGAGTTCGAGACCAGCCTGACCAACATGGTGAAACTCCATCTCTACTAAAAATACAAAAGTTAGCCAGCCATGGTAGCACACGCCTGTAGTCCCAGCTACTCGGGAGGCTGAAGCAGGAGAATCCCTTGAACCCAGGAGGTGGAGGTTGCCATAAGCCAAGACATGCCATTGCACTCCAGCGTGGGCGACAAAGGGAGACTCAAAAAAAAAAAAAAAAAAAAAGTTTATTCAATACCATACTTTTCACTGTAACACAGAAGAAAATATATTTATTCAAATCACATTCCTAAATTATAGTGACAGTAAGTAGAAGCTTTAGTAAAAAAATAAAAATTCCATTAACAAAATGTAAAAATCCTTGAAATACTCAGACATTATTTTAACCAAATGTAAGGTATTTACTTAAGGAAAGAGCTAAACTGTTAATGGTAAAAGAAGGCATAAATAAAAATCTATACTTCAAATAGATAAGACTAAGTATTGAAAAGATAATAGGCTGGGCATGGTGGCTCACATATGTAATCCCAGAACTTTGAGAGGCCAAGGCAGGTAGATCACTTGAGGTTAGGAGTTTGAGACCAGCCTGGGTAACATGGCAAATCTTGTCTCTATGAAAAACACAAAAAAATTAGCCAGGCATGGTGGCGCACGCTTATAGTCCCAGGAGCCCTTGAGGGGCTGTACTGTGGGGGCTGAGGCAGGAGGGTCGCTTAAGCCTGTGAGGTAGAGGTTGCAGTGAGCAGAGACCACGCCAGCCTGAGCAACAGAGTGAGACCCTGCCTCAAACAAAACAAAACAAAAAGATAAAACCTCTAAGTCAAAAATAAGTTTAATTCAATACCAATTAAAATCCTTTCATATTTTCAGTTATTACAAGCCTAATAAATACAGAAAATAAGATGGCAAGAATCATTTTATGACTATCATAATGTGAACATTAATCAAAATGATACGGCAGGCTGGGCACAGTGGCTCATGCCTATAATCTCAGCACTTTGGGAGGCTGAGGTGGGTGGATCATCTGAGGTCAGGAGTTTAAGACCAGCCTGGCCAACATGGTGAAACCCAGTAGCTACTGAAAATATAAAAAATTAGCCAGACATGGTGGCAGTAATCCCAGCTACTCGGGAGGCTGAGACAGAAGAATCACTTGAACCCAGGAGGCAGAGGTTGCGGTGAGCTGAGATTATGCCATTGCAATTCAATCATTCAAGCAATTCTCCTGCCTCAGCCTCCCAAGTATGGGATTACAGGCACCTACCACCACACCTACCTAATTTTTGTATTTTTAGTAGAGACGGGGTTTCACCTTTGGCCAGAATGATCTCAATCTCCTGACTTTGTGATCCACCTGCCTTGGTCTCCTGAAGTGCTTGGATTACAGGTGTGAGCCACCGTGCCTGGCTATTCATATCTTTTGATCCAATAATTCCACCTGGTATTATAAGGAATGTAAGAAAATATTCACTCAAAAGAAAAGAAGGAAAAAGGAGGTAGGAAAGGAAGAAGGAGGAAGAAAAATAAAGATGTTATTAGACATGCTATTATTGATGTACAGTGAAAAACTAGAAATCATCCAAATATCTCTCAGAAAGAGAATGGTTACAAAAATTAGGATGTATTAATAAGACAGACTTCAAAACAACAATTAAGAACAAACCCAGAAGCCAGCCATGGTGGATTCAACAGAAGAGGCAGGGAAGATAACTTGAGCCCAGGAGTTCCAGACCAGGCTGATCAACATAGTGAGATCTCATCTCAAACAACAAAAATCCAGTGACAAATAAAAACAATTAATTTGGAAAAACGTGAATAAAGTTTTGTTTTTATTGTATTGTAGTCCTTTTTTTCTGGAAAGTAATATAAGTTCATGAAAAGAGTGTTTTCTTACATTGTCAGTAAGAATGCTGTGCAAGCTTAAAAATCAAAAGCTTACTAAAATTAGAAAAGAATAACTAGCTGGGCATTTGGTTCACGCTTAAAAATCCCAGCTACGCAGGATGCTGAGGTGGGAAGAGCCTGGTGTTTGAGGCTGCAGTGAGCTAGGATCATGCCACTGCACTCCAGCCTGAGCAACAGAGTGAGACCCCCATCTCTTAAAAAATAATAATAATTTACTATTTCATCCTTGTCTATTGGTCTTTCATTCTATCAGAGAACAGGAAATAGATCTGACATGACTGATTTTCAGAGTCATTCGGATTATCACCATAGTACCTGTGCTCTTGTAAGTAATACCAAGCTAAACGTTAGATGATTTATTCCAGTTTCTTTCTAAATGCTGAGGTTAAGCTGATTTTAAAATTCCTTTACTTTGCCTCAGGGCCTATGCAATTGAGGCTAAAGCCTTAGCTACAATTTCTGAGATCATGAAATACTTAGACATGAGAAGGGTGGCCTGATATATACTAACTACCTGTGATTTGACATTCAAACAAAATAAAAACTCTTATTTCTGAAGAAAAAAAAGAGGACTATGAAGATAATAAAAATTACAGTGTTTCTCATCAGTCTTCAAAATTCCAACATAATTTTTATGACCTCTTGCGGCATTTTAATTCAATGATCACTGAATATAGCACTCATCACCAATCTTGCCACAGTAGTCCTCTTTTAACAGTCATGTAGAGTTGACTCTGCTACCCTGCCACCACTGACTTTAGGAAAGCATGTTAACAGGGAAGCCCAGGACATCTTAACCTTTCTGAGCATATCTAAAAGCAATAAAATGCTTTTTAAAATGTAAGTAGTCTTATCTGTAAATTCTATAAACTACCTTTCAGCTCGCATGAGAAGCAAGGAGAGATCAAAAATTGACACCCTATTGTCAAAACTGAAAGAGCTAGAGGAGCAAGATCAAAAAAACTCAAAGTCTAGCAGAAGACAAGAAATAGCTAAGATCAGAGCAGAATTGAAGGAGATAGAGACACAAAA
>NW_016107324.1:12003964-12032470 GCF_001604975.1 Cebus imitator | reverse complement strand
GCATGTTCTCACTCATAGGCGGGTGTTGAACAATGAGAACACATGGACACAGGGAGGGGAGCACTACACACTGGGGTCAGTTGGGGGGAAACGGGGAGGGACGGTGGGGGGTGGGGAGCTGGGGAGAGACAGCAAGGGGAGAAATGCCAGATGTAGGTGATGGGGAGGAAGGCAGCAAATCACACTGCCAAGTGTGTACCTATGCAACAATTTTGCATGTTCTTCGCATGCACCCCAAAACCTAAAATGCAATAAAATAAATAAATGAGGAAAAAATAATAATAAATTACCTTTCACTTGAAGAAATTCTCATAGAGTTATGATCAGATGGTTTCAAAAAAATATATATAAGTGAGGTCAGCTATTCCAATGATTCTGCTGGACAAATGCATCCTAAGTACACCAAAGTTTCATTAAAAATTCACCGCTCTGAGCCGCCTCCCAAGAGATAACCAGCACCACAATCCAGCTTGGTGAGTAAAAATAAATTCAAGAAATATGGCTCCAACTGATAGCTTTAAAATTCAGGCACTTCAAAGTGTTTGAGATAATGGCATTTCCCTGTAACAGGTGCTACTTTCCACAGATTTAACCTTCTTCTTTGCCATAGTAATTACTTGAGATCAAACCTCATTTCTAGAAAACACTAAAATGCATGAAGCAGTAAATCTTTAAAATAATCTAAGTTTGTATGTGATGTGTGTTAATGCCAGTTTTAGAGACTGTATCATGTAGTTCCTAATAAAACGAGAGTATCTAAAAAACACTGAGTTTCTCTTCCATCCTCAATGACATGATCCTGCCATAAACCTTTGCAGAAATATCACACCATCCTATCGACCAGGAGCCAATTCCAATTTGAGTTGCACATTCTTATTGCCACACTCCAAGGACACTCTACTCTTCATGCTCTCCATATAAACCCTAGACTCTTTCCTTATTAGAATATATCTAGTCCTCATTCTCTTTACCAGCCCATTGTTCCTCCCTTCCTTTTAGCTCTCCTACATTATGTCCCTCCCACTCTCAGCTGACCAATATTCCAACCTGTCATTGCCTAAATCACTTTGGAAATTAGTCTTCTTCACAAAAACTTTCCCAAGTAACTAGAAGTAAGGGGAATAGTCCAGTCAAAGGAACATTAAGCTAATTAAACTAATGTTCTTCCCTCATACCAATCACTGGACACTACACATTCATAAACTCTAAATACTTTTTTAAGTACTTTGATCCTAACGAGAGTTCATTCTGCAACTGTTCACTTTAAATAACAAACACCTAGAGAGGAACAATCTCTCTGCATAATATAGAATAGAACATGTTTCACATAGTCAGTTTAATAAATGTTTTTTTTTTTTTTGAAACAGAATCTTGCTCTGTCGCCCACGCTGGAATGCAGCATCAGCTCACTGCAGCCTCCACCTCCCAGGCTCAAGGAGGATCAAGCAATTCTCATGCTTCAGACTTCCAAGTAGCTAAGATTACAGATGTTTGCCAACACGCCGACTAATTTTTGTATTCTGTATTTTTAATGTATTCCGCATTTCACCATGTTAGCCAGGCTACTGAACAATCTCAACTTCATTGCTCTTGGCTCTCTTTTCCCTCAATGATGTTTATTAATAAAAATAACCAGGCCAGGTGCAATGGCTCACAACCTGTTATGCCAGCACTTTGGGAGGCCAAGGCAGGAGGATCACTTGAGCTCACGAGTTTGAAACCAACCTGGGCAACATGGCGAAACCCCATCTCTACCAAAAAAAAAAAAAAAAGAAAAAAAGAAAAAAACACAAAAATTAGCTGGGCATGGGATATACCTGTAGTCCCAGCTACTTGGGAGGCTGAAGTCGTAGGATAGCTTGAGCCTGGGAGGTAGAGGCTGCAGTGAGTTGTGATCTCACCGCTGCACTCCAGCCTGGATAATAAAGTGAGACCCTGTCTCCAAAAAAATAAAGAAATAACTCAGCAGATGTCAATAACATTCTAAGAAAACAAACTTTTAATAATATGAAAGAGGCAGCTGTAGCAATCTGGTTTTTCCACATTTCCTCATTTTTTTGCTTATCCTTCCATTTTTAATTATTTAGCTTATTTAGCAGCTATGCTGAGAGAGAAAAGTAAAATTTCACCCTCACTGTACAGATAGAATCATGGCAGTTACATTTCAATGATGCTTCCGAGAAAAAAAAGCAGTCTTTAAAAAATGTCCAAAAGAGCAACTATTTTTATATCCATACTATTCAGCACTCATAAGTTAAGAAAGTAAATTTTGCCAAGCACAGTGGCTCATGTCTGTAATCTAAACACTTTGGGAGGCCAAAGCAGGTGGATCACCTGAGGTCAGGAGTTCGAGACCAGCCTGGCCAACATGGCAAAACCCAGTCTCTACTGAAAAATACAAAAATTAGCTTGGCGTGGTGGTGCACGCCTGTAATCCCAGCTGCTGGGGAGACTGAGGCAGGAGAATCATTTGAATTGGGAAGGCAGAGGTTGTAGTGAGCTGAGATCATGCCATTGCACTCCAACCTGGGCAACAAGAGCAAAACTCCATCTTAAATAAATAAATTGAAAATAGGTTTCACAAAATAGAATCATTGAAAAAGAAATGAATTATGAAGTTGATTAAGGTATATGCTAGGCATAAGTCACTAGGATTTCAATACTGGCATTCACTGAGTATGTTAGGATATTCCTAGATATGTGCTTACCTAAGCAAACTGGTATCATCATTCAAAAATAAAATAGTCATAATGATAAAGAATATGACTACTTTTAGGACATCTTCTACCATCCCCTCAACATCATCCTTCCTTTAAACTGAAGATGACAGGAATTAAGACTGAATTTTTAACATTTGAATGAGGATAGCAATAGGGAGATTAAAGGAGCTAAAAAAGAAAGAAAGAAAAAGGACAACACAGAATGATGTGGTAAGAAGTCTCAAAGCATAAGTTGGGAGAGAAGGCATATATAATGAGTTGCTTTTGGAGAAGGTAGACAGTGTTAACCAAACAGCAGCTAGAAGTACAACATTAGTGGATGGACAAAGTCAACAACATTGGTCATAAAACATTTCCACATTATAAAATCTCAGCCAAGTCCTACTTTGAAAGAGATAGTAATACAAAAACCATGACCACAGGCTAACTTTAATCCAAATAGCCCTTACGGATCAACATCAATTATATTGAAAAAATGTATAGAAAGGTCTTATGATTCCCCAATCTAAAATGAAAAAAGAATCCCTTGCTTACAAGCTATTTTTAAAAGTCAATTCAAGAAACTCCATCCAGTAAAAAATAATTTTGTATATAAAGCCAAAACCCAACTTTGATATACTTTATAAGTCAGATTCTACAATTGCAAGAAGCATTGTCCCAAAAATGTAATAAGCAAAGGAATAACAGGCTTTATACCCAGGGCTATGGAACTATAACATCAACTTTATTCTGTTTCTAAAGAATCCATTGAGGAATGACGGCAATTCCTCTGATTATGTCTTTACCCTGTCGTCCGTATCTCAGAGGCATTTTTTTTATTCAAAATAAACAAAAGTTAAAGTAATCCTTAGAGATTCCCTGTAGTCCCCACATAATATTAGAACTCAATTTCTGCTTCAATATCCCATTATCTCCAAACCGGGAAAGACAGTGTAAAGTCATTTCCAAGGGCATCAAGAGATACTGCAGTATAAGTGCTTTAAGAGTGAAGCTTCTAACTGCAGTCTGCATCACAAAAATGACCTAACTAGATCCCAAAACAGAAGGAAGAGACTTTTCCTCTCCAATTTTCACAGTGATTTTGTTTCTTCCAGCAGAAAGGTCATTCTAGATGCTTTGACTTGCAGCACTTCCCCAGATTAGTAACTAGGACCCTTTCCACGACTGACTTCTGACAAGGAACAAATGAGCCACAGGCAAAGCACATGAGTCAGCAATCTTTTATAACCACTGTTCCCCAGAGAACATCAGCTTGGGTAAGGCCAACCAAAGACCTCAATGTCCACATTTCAACGTCAACTCTCCCTAACTCAGTGCCTCCTTCCTTCTCTTAAAAGATGCGGGGCTGGCTTGCACCTTGCCTGGTAATTCCTGCAGTCAATGGTGCTCCCTTCAGGTGGGCTGCACTAATACTATAACCACCCTCTGCCCTCTAAACCCATCATGCTTCAGCAGATTGCTACCACTCGTCACCATTACCACATTTATTACCCTGTGCAAGGTAAGAACCATGAGAGACTGACATCCCTGCCAATCCCTGGAGGCAAGAGGATTTGCCCACTAGTCTGGGACAGCTCTGCCTCACCTTCATGACCTTTCCCCCTACATTGGAAATGCGTATTAGATTCCTTCCCCAAGATGCTAATGACATTCCTTTTCACCTCTTTTTCCAAAGATTATACTTCAGTCCCACTATTCCAGGGTACTTCCAAGTGAGGCCCCCGGCTCACTGGTAAAGCTTAGTTTTAGGTGACCCTGGATAACTAACAAGAAAATGGATAAATCTATTGCAATCCAGGCAAAGTGAACCTTGTTAAAAGTTCTAAAAAATGACTCTGGAGCAAGTCTTTCCATAATATATTATTATCTATTAGAACTGTAAAAACTGTTTAAGAATTTGTATACTTAGCCCTTCACAAGGTACATATTTTTTCCAAACTTGAATAGCTACAAATTATAAGGCAGTGCCTGGTTTAGAGTTGTATGAACCAACTGGAAATAACTAAGAGGGAAAAAGCATAGCAACTCTTGTGGAACTTCCACTCATTAGAATTTCAAAGCACAAAATGCATAGATTTATAGATTTACTTACAACACTGACTCTAGCAAGCAGAAACCATCGTAGCATAAACTAGTTGATGTTTATATTAAAAGAAATTCTTATTTCTCTACTAGTAATTTCACAGTAATAGCAGTAGCAATAAATAAATAAATAAATGATTTGTTTTATTTGACACAGATGACCTCTACTGACCAAAAGATGAATCCAAGCCAGGATTTAGCCTTATAGTTATCCAAACTTTATCTCAGAGGCCTAACCAAAAAGCTATCCAGTCTAATCATTTTTAATCCCTCAATTGCATTCATGAAATCTCCAAATCTTACTGTGTTGCCAAGGTTAGTGCTATACACTTTCATTCAAATGAGTATCAAAAAATAATTATTTAGACATTTCTTCAAAAAAGATATACAAATAGCCAATAAGTACATGAAAATATGCCCAACATTACTAATCATTAGCAAAACGAAAATTCAAAATACAGTGAAATATTACCTCACACCCATTAAGATGCCTATTAACAAAACAAAACAAAACAAACAAACAAAAAAAAACAAGTGTTGATGAGAATATGGAGAAAATGAAACCCCTACAAACTGTTGGTAGGAATATAAAATGATATAGCCACTGTGGAAAACAACATGGCAATTCAAAAAAAATCAAAATATAATTACTATATGATCCAAAGATTCTACTCTGGGTATAAACTCAAAACAACTGAACACAGGGTCTCAGAGGGATATCTGTATACCCATGTTCATAAGCAGCATTATACACAATAGCTGACACGTGAAAGCAACACGTCTATCAATAGATGAATGAATATGCAAAATATGGGATATACATACAATGGAATATTATCCAGACTTTAAAAGGAAGGAAATTCTGAACCTTGAAAACATTACGCTGAGTTAAATAAGCCAGACACAAAAAGAGAAATACTGAATATATCCACCTACATAAGATACTTAGAGTAGTCAAAATCATCCAGACAGACAGTAGGATGGTGGTTGTCAGAGTGTGATGGGAGAATAAGATGGAGAAGTATCATGTAATGCACTGGTCCCCAATATTTTTGGCCCCAGGGACTGGTTTCATGGAAGGCAATTTTTCCATGGGGGCAGGGGGGTGGGAGCTGGTCTAGGGATGATTCAACCACATTACATTTATTGTGCACTGCATTTCTATTATTATTACATTATAATATATAGTGAAATAATTATACATCACCATATGTAGAATCAGTGGGAGCCCTGAGCATGTTTTCATACAACTAGATGGTCCCATCTGGGGGGTGATAGAAGATAGTGATAGATCATCAGGCATTAGATTCTCATAAGAAATGTGCAGTCTAGATCCCTCACATAGGCAGTTCACAATAGGCTTCACACTCCTATGAGAATCAAATGCCACCAATGATCTGACAGGGGGTAGCACTCACATGGTAATGTGAATGATGGGGAGTGACTGTAAACACAGATGAAGCTTCAATTGCCCATCCGCTGCTCACCTCCTGCTGTGCAGCCTGGCTCCTAACAGGTCACAGACCAGTACCAGTCCATGGCCCAGGGGCTGGCGGACCCCTGATATAATGGGTATAGAGACTCAGTTTTACAAGATGAAAAGAGTTGTTGGAGACAATAGTAGTGATGGTAGTACATTATGAATGTATGTATGTATGTATGTATGTATTTATTTTAGAGAAAGAAACTCTGTCACCCAGGCTGGGGTGTAGTAACATGATCTCTGCTTGCTGCAGCCTCAACTTCCTGGGCTCAAATAATCCTCCCACCACAGCCTCCCAAATGGTTGGGACTACAGGCATGTGCTATCACATGCAGCTAGTTTTTCTATTTTTCATAGAGATAAGGTTTTGCCACATTGCCCAGGCTGGTCTCAAACTGCTGGACTCAAGTAATCCTCCCGTCTCATCCTCCCAAAGTGCTGGGATTATAGGCGTGAGCCACCATGCCTGGCCATTATGAATGTATTTAATACCACTGAACTTTAAAATGATGACACTTAAAAGTGATTACAATAGCAAATTTTATATGTATTTTAGCACTACAAAAAGTTGGAAAAAAAGAGGTAATTCTTAACTATCTGTGAAAAATCTTTAAAACTGCTTATTAAAAAAGAAAAAGGAAGAAGAGACACTAAATAGAACTTAATTCTGACAAACTAGAAAGAATAGCTTGGTGTTGTGAAAGTAACAAAAATCTAGGAAGAAGCAGCCTACGCAAAATTCAAGTATTTAATTACCCACGAAAAATTAACCCTGGTCATATCAGGCATTCATATTCAAGTTTTTCATAATAGATAACAAAAAGTTCAGAGAAGATTCAGATATAAGCCAATGTCCAGAGATTGTAAAAAATAATAATTTAAGCCCCAGAAGGCTGAAAAAAATCAAAACTTTATATACACAATCACTAAAAGAATAAGAGGAAGAAACCTCTAAATAAGCCAATATGGATGGTCAAAGAACTCTCTGAAGCACCCAAACTTTAAAAGATGTGTTCAAAAGACAGATGGAAAATAATCACATGGCCAAAGCAAAATAGGCAAAAGACTGGCAAATAATTTTTTTTTTGTTTGAGACAGAGTATCACTCTGCAGCACAGGCTATAGAGTGCAGTGGCACAATCATAGCTTGACCTCCTGGGCTCAAAGTATTCTCCTGCTTCAGCCTCCTAAATAGCTAGAACTACAGGTATGCACCACCACGTTCAGCTTCACAAATACTTACAAAAGAATATTTGGAAGCTCAAGGCCCAAAATGAGCTAAGGTTCATGAAAAATATGGAGGGCAATAGTAAGAGCTCTTCTTAGAGGCATAGAAAGTAGGGTAAATAAGGGTGTGATAATACTTTTCAAAATAAAGCTAGGTAAGAGGATAGAGAGGTATAGCTTATTTTTATTTTTTTGAGACAGGGTCTGTCTCTGTCACCCAGACTGGAGTGCAGTGGCACAATCTAAGCTCACCCGAACCTCTGCCTCCCAGGCTCAGGCAATTCTCCTTTCTCAGCCTCCCAAGTAGCTGGGATTACAGGCACGTGCCACTATTGCCTGCCTAATTTTTGTCTTTTTAGTAGAGACAGAGTTTTACCATGTTGGCCAGGTTGGTCTTGATCTCCTGACCTCAAATGATCCAACTGCCTTGGCCTCCTAAAGTGCTGGGGTTGCAGGCTTGAGCCAATGCGCCCAGCCCTGAGAGGTATACTTTAGCTAGTCAGTAATAGCCTTTCTGAGAAGGTGGCATTTGAACACAGACCTGAATTAAATAAGTGTGCAAGCCATGGGACAAAGACCCTGCAAGCTGAGGCAATAGCAAATGCAAAGGCCCTGGGTTGGCAGGATACCTACATGAGAAACATCAAGAAGACTATTAGGGCTCGAATGGAGGGAACAAGGGAAAGAGCAACAAGAAATAGGTGAAAAGAAAAAAAAAATAGGTGGAAAGATCCGGTTCACACTTTGAAAGTGTTACTCTGGCTACTGAAGAATAGAGACTATTGAGGGACAAGCATGAAAGGAGACAGACCTGCTAGGAGGCTACAAGCTCAGGACAAGAATGAACCTTCATTTCTAAATCAGTTTGAATCCCCAAGTCTATATAAACTACACCTCAAAGTACTGAAAAAATGTACAGATGTATGGCTCATACAACCATCCTCAATAATTTTTAACAACTTACGAAAAACAAGAGTGGTGCCAGAAGCCTGGAGTTAAATGTTTTTCTGGTCAGCACGGTGGCTCATGCCTGTAATCCCAGCACTTTGGGAGGCCGAGGTGGGAGGATCATGAGGTCAGGAGTTTGAGACCAGCCTGCACAACATGGAAAAACCCCGTCTCTACTAAAAATACAAAAATTTGCTGGGTGTGGTTGTGCACGCCTATAGTCTCAGCTATTGGCAGGGAGGCCGAGGCAGGATAATCACTTGAACCCGGAAGAAGGAGATTGCAGTAAGCCAAGATTGTGCCACTGCACTCCAGCCTGGTGACAGAGCAAGGCTCCGTCTCAAAAAAAAAAAAGTTTTTCTAAGTTTTCACAAATGGAGGAAAGGAAAGGCAGATTTCATATATTAAGAGTCAAAACAAGCCCCACTGGCTTTATTTCCTCAAGAAAGCTTTAACTATTTCCAATTTTTTCATATTTTCTTATAGTCCATATTCCTATTAATACCTGATTTTTCAGTTACAAGTATAACATAGACCTGTTTTTATTGCCTAATTATTTTAGATTTTACGATATTATAGACATTCTCTGTGTTGTGACTCTGGCATTATTTTTTAAATAACTATAAATTGGTCTGGGTAGGGTGGCTGACTCCTGTAATACCAGCACTTTGGGAGGCCCAGGCAGGTGGATCACAAGGTCAGGGGTTCAAGGCCAGCCTGGCCAATAAGGCGAACTCCTGTCTCTACTAAAAATACAAAAATTAGCAGGGTGTGGTGGCACACACCTGTAGTCCCAACTACTCAGGAGGCTGAGGCAGGAGAATTGCTTGAACCCAGAAGGCGGAGGTTGCAGTAAGCCGAGATAGCACCAGAAAGAGCCTGGGTGAAAGTGCAAGATTCCGCCTAAGAAAAAAAAAAAAAAGGCCAGGTGCAGTAGCTCACACCTGTAATCCCAGCACTTTGGAAGGCTGAGGTGGGCAGATCACCAGGTCAGGAGTTTGAGACCAGCCTGACCAAGATGGTGAAACCCCGTCTCTAATGAAAATACAAAAATTACCTGGATGTAGTGGTGCTTGTAATCCCAGCTACTCAGGAGGCTGAGGCAGGAGAATCGCCTGAACCTGAGAGGCGGAGGTTGCAGTGAGCCAAGATCGTACCACTGCACTCCAGCCTGGGCAACAGAGAGAGGCTCCGTCTTAAACAAACAAACAAAAAAACCCTACAAATGAAAGGCAACAAGGACACAAGCCGGTAGACGCATAAAATTTTCAGGATACTTTTGCTTATTTCCTGAACTATATTCATACTATTACTTAAAATACAAATTTGACGCCAGTTACTTTTAGGTTGCAATAAATAATGCCAGGAAAATTATAAAATAGAACATTTCTTTTTCTTTTTCTTTATTTTTTTGAGACAAGGGCTAGCTCTGTCACCCAAGGTGGAGTACAGTGGTGCCATCTTGGCTCACTGCCATCTCCACCTCCCAGATCCTCCCACCTCTACCTCCTGAGTAGCTGGGACTACACCAGCCTATTTTTTGTTTAGCTTTTTTTTTTGGTAGAGATGGTGTTTCACCAGGTTGCCCAGGCTGGTCTCAAACTCCTGGGCTCAAGCAATCCACCCACCTTAGCCTCCCAAAGTGCTGAGATTACAGACATGAGCCACGGTGTCCGGCCTGAAATAGAACTTTTCTTATCAGGTGCAAATAACATTTTAACAAAAATGGAATGTCAGAAATCCCAGAACCCTTTCACAAAGATGGCTAGAGTTAATATTTATTTTTATTCTATAAATTCTAAAGAAGGACTTTATTTCTCTAGGCACATATTTCACAAACTGGCTGTGATAAAATAAAAAACTAGAATGAAAAGAGGGAGAGTAAGAGTTATTTGAGGCTAGCTGATATTTCTACTTTTGATGATACTAATTCATCACAGTCAAGAACACAACCCTTTATTACCTTGTAGTGGTAGAAAAATGTGTTACATCTTCCAAATTTCCTTAGGTCAATCAGTTTGCATTAAAACCCTAAATAAACGCTGCCTTCTTTCTCCTCTTCTAGGGTAACCAATGCCATTAAATTTCAGTTTTGTAATGTTATGGTTGAGACAACCTTGCAATCAATAATGGTTTTACATACCAAGGAACTAAAAGAAATCATTTGAAATTGAAAAACAATGTAAGTGACAGATAATTCTTGTTAAAATGGCTGTGTAGGTTCACACTTTGAGGCCACACGCCCCAACACATACGCACTCCTGCACCATTCACACGATGATAATAGATTAAAAAAATTTTTTTAATTTCTTTAAAAAGGAAAATTATAGCTGCCATATTAGATAGGGTTCAGTTGTAGGTATAAAAAGACCTCTAATATTTTAAATAGGATCAGATTTAATATTTAGGTGCTAACAAATTAAATTGAAGAGTTGGAGGAGGAGGTTATAAACTAGACCTTAAAGAATGTAACTCGGAATCCACACAGAACTGGCCTGCCAAAGGACCTGCCACCTCTGCCACCATCAGAAAGCTGAGGAAGCAAAGCACTGCTGTGCCAAGTGCTAGCTACAGGATCACACCTCCTTAGCCACAGTCCAGGAATTAGGTAGCCACCAGTGTGATTGCTGTCTCGCATAACATACTGCCTTAGCTTCAGTTAGATCAATAAGCTCCCACCAGAATTGCTGGCTCTAGGGAACAGCCCACGGCTGCAATGTGGGGATTAGAAACACTGTAAACTTCAAACCACTGGATCTGCATCAGCAAAGTGAATGCTATGTGCCCTACCATCCTCTACCCATTGACTCAATTCTGAATTCAAATCTCATGCAAGTGAATGTGATCAATGAAATCTGAATTACATCAGGCACTCTAGATATAAGGAAGCCTAACTGGTAGTTTTCACTTTCCATTCCCTGTAGTACAGGAAGGCATACCAGATGGAGGTTGAAACAGATGCTAAATTAGCCCATCTACCATATATGCCATAGCCAACAATATGAATTATATAATAGAAATTATTTATAATAAATACTTCCAAGGACTATAAATGATACAGAAACAGAAAGCGGTCAGTGAAGGCAAATGGGTTCCATGTCTGGAAGCAAGCAAGCAAAGATGGTCAGGAGTTCAGCTTCTGTAGGTTAATGAGAATTTTTTTTTTTTTTTTTTTGAGACAGAATCTCGCTCTATCGCCCCAGCTGGAGTGCAGTAGCTCGGTCTCGGCTCACTGCAACCTCTGTCTCCCAGGTCCAAATGATTCTTCTGCCTCAGCTTTCTGACTAGCTGGGATTACAGGCATGCACCACCACACCCAGCTAGTTTTTGTATTTTTAGTAGAGACGGGGGTTTCACTATGTTGGTCCCACTGGTCTTGAACTCCTGACCCAGTGATCCGCCCCCCTCAGCCTCCCAAAGTGCTAGGAGTACAGGCATGAGACACATCCAGCCCGGTAATGAGAATTTAAAGTGTCTCACGTAAGGCAGGAGACTGAGGTCAGGCACGTTGCTTAAAACCAAGAAATGGGCAGCACTCCAGAAGTGAGACTGTAAAAAGCAGTTATGTCAAACTATACAATAAGAGGCAGGAGGTACCAAAATCTAAGCAAGCCACTTGCTAGCTCAGTGGCTACATATGTACTATTTACTATTATCACGATGATTAGAAATCTGAGTTGCCTACAGGAACCAGATAGGGGCAACCACAAAACTGATAGGCTGGGTAGGATATGATGATATTGATTAAGAACTATCATTCAATTAAGCTTTCAAACCAAAATTCCAAATACATTTTAAAAAATTAACACCACAATTACCAATCAAATCAACTATTTGGTAGATGAATTCACTCAAGACATAATGAAAACAATAAAACAATCTGAAAATGACCTTAAATGTTTAGAATCCTCAAAGATAAAAAGGAAAATAGCCATAAAACATAGAGATTCAAAGTCCAATCTCAGTACCAATCAGGATAAACATAAATAAATCACATAAATAGTGAAAATGCAGAATATCAAAGTGCCATAAAGAAATATTACCTACCAAAAAACAACAATTAGACAGCAAACACTTCATCAGCAATAATGGATGCCTGGAAGATAATGGAGTTATAAGTTCAAAATGTTAGGAGAAAAGAAATGAAAAAGTCAGGATTCCCTGCCCAGCTAAGCAATCATAAAGAATGAAGACAAAACAAAAACATATTAAACCTACAATGACTATGTTCCACTAAGAGACTGTTAGTAAAGAACTGATATATAGCAGAATGTACTTCAGAAAGAAGAGCCCAAAGAAGGAAGCAAGACAGACTGCGGGTCACAGAAATTGACCATAATTTATTTATTTATAATCAGTAATTGGCTGCATTTGATAATAAGATATATTATCATATATATATATAAGATATATATATGATATATATAACATATCAAATATATAAGATATATATATTAATATATCTTATTATCAAATGCAGCCAATTACTGATTATAAATAAATTATGATTAAAAGTAATTATGATGAAAAGAAAAGTGGCAACATGGATGAACCTTGAAAACATTATGCTAAGTGAAAGAAGCCAGAAACAAAACCACACATTCTATCATTCCATTTACATCAAATGTTTAGAATAGACAAATCTAGAGACAGAAAGTAGATTAGCGGTTGCCTAGGACTGGGGCGACAGAGAAGAGACTGGGAAGTAGGCCAGCACTGTTGGGGGGTACAGGATTTCTTTTAAGGGGGACAAAAGTGTTATAAAATTAGATTGTGGCAATGGTTGCACAACTCTGAATATACTAAAAAAATTGACTTGCACACTTTAAATGGGTGAATTGTATAGTACGTGTATTATATCTCAATAAAGTCATTTTAAAAAGTGGAACTAGAGAGGAAAAGGGGATGTTCAAATATACTAAGACCCTTTTAAATTTTGATAGAAATTTTTGTAATTGTTTATGAATGTTCAAAACTTAGAAACAACCATTACAAGAACAAAAACACCATCTATAGCTCCCCCTTGCTCTACATACCCCCCCACACGCACACTTTCTCTCATCTACTAAAAGACAGTCTAAGAGACTAGGTCAAAAAAAATCTTATTTAGAAGCCAGAACAGAAAAAGAAAAGAAATCATAAAATAAATTTTTTGATCCAACTAAACACTGCTTATGAGACATGTCTAAGATAAAATTATGTAGAAAGTTTGAAAATAGACAATGAAAAATATATCAGGAAGGTGCAAAAGAAAGCTGGTACAACAATATAAACAGACAAAATAGAATTTAGGATAAAAAACAAAATTGGAATAAAAAAAGACACTACAGGCCAGGTGTTATGGCTCATGCTGTAATTCCAGCACTTTGGGAGGCAGAAGTGGTAAGATCACTTAAGCCCAGGAGCTGGAGACCAGCCTGGACAACAAAGCGAGACCCTATCTCTATTTAAAAAAAAAAAAAAAAAAGACATCACATAATGATAAAAAAGAATACTCTTGAAAGAAAGTAGTAATGAATGTATACAATTAATAATATAAGCCCTCAAATGCATATGAAGCAATGGCAGATACAATTAATAAGGAGACACTGACAAAACTACAGTCATAATGGGAGACTTTAATCCTCTGTTACCAGAAACTCAGACTAAATGGACAAAAATTCCCCAACGATATAGGAAATTTGAACACAATAGTAATTCTGATCTTATATATATACATATATGCACCTAAATATATATACATATGCAGTAATGTCTGTGTGTATATATCCACATACATATATGTATATATATACACACACAGATATAAAACTGTGCTAAACAGAAAAAGAATATATGGTGGTTTTAAGCAGATAAGACATTTATAAAATTTACTATTGTCTCAAAGGTAGTATCAACTAATTTTTAAGAATAAATAATATGCTAATCACATTATACACAAAAATTAGAAATCAATAAAAAGCAAACAGAAATAATCATATATAAAAAATAATGTATTAAAAAAACTCATAGGGAGGAGTCTAAATAGATATGAAATACTAAAACTAAATAACAATAAAATTACCATATTAAAAACTTTGTAAAAATACAACTGAAAGTGTAAAGAGGGATAGTCAAGAATAGAATAAAGATGTCCGTTATCACCACTTCTAAACAACATCGTTTTGGAGGGCCCAGACAACACAATAAAGCAAGAAGAAAAATACAAAGCATAAGAATTTAAAAAGAAATATGAAAAATGTAATTATTTGCATGCTATCATTACTCTCATAAAAAAAAATCTAAGAGAGGCCAAGCACAGTGACTCATTCCTACAATCCCAGCCATTTAGGAGGCTGAGGCGTGTGGATCACTTGAGCTCAAGAGTTGGAGACCAGCCTGGGCAACACAGCAAAACCACAACTCTACAAAAAAAAGAAAAAAAAAATTAGCTGGGCGTGGTGTCATGTGCCATGTGCCCGTGGTCCCAGCTACTCAGGAGGCTCAGGTGGGAAGGTCGCTTGGGCCTAGGAGGTCAAGGCTGCAAGAAGCCAAGATCACGTCACTGCACTTTAGCCCGGGTAACAGAGTGAGACCCTGTCCCAAAAAAAAAAGAAAAAATTCCAAGAGAATTTACAACTAAAATTAATAAAGACGATTCAGTAAGGTTGCTGGATATAAGATCAACTTGTAGAAACTGACAGTATTCTCTTATATACTAGTAATAACCAACTTAGAAAATGTAATTTAAAAAAAATTACAATAGCAATAAACTGTGGAAAAAAATTCTACAAAATATGTGTAAAACTCTGCTAGATGAAAGTATAAAATTATATTAAAACCCCCAAAAAATAAATGAGTGGAGAAATTTATTATGTTCACAAATACAAATACCTGATGGAATAACCATATCAATTCTCCTCAAATTATGCCATAAAAAAAAATCAACATTCTATAGGGAATTTTGACAGAACTTGACAAGTTCATTCTAAAGTTAACATAGAATAGCCAAGACAATTCGAAAGAAAATGAAAAAATTGTTAAAAGAGCATGATACGAGTCTATGGGTAGACAAACAGATCAATGGACAGGACAAGAGAACTCAGAAACACTCAAATACATACAAAGAAATTTGGTAATAGACAATGGTGGCATTATAAATCAAGGCAGAATTAGACTATTCAATAAAAGGAGATAGGATTAGGTACGCACGAGGCAAATTAAATCACAACCATATAACAAAACAAAATTGATGGAAGAAAAAAGAGAACTCTAAATGTGAAAAGCAAAACTATAGAATATTCCAAAGGAAGTATAACATTGTGGTTCCTTTGACTTTTACTTGATACAATTTCTAGGCTCTAAACAATTCTATTTGTTCTCCTGAAGGGCACTCTGTATCCAGAACTGAATTCTCCTTATAATTTGGAAGCTTCAGAGTAGAGTGTAAGCATCACTTTCCAAGTCTGTTATCAGATTTCTGGTGACACAAGCTACCTCAGATCACACTAGCTTTACTTATTCACTACAAAATTGGAATGATGAACACTGCACTTCCCATCTATTTAACAGCTACCAGCTACCTAACCTCTCACATCCTAGGCTTATTTGTACAGGATTTTTTGTCTCCTCCATGTGTAAAGCCTTAGTCTTACATCTACTTATTGCTATCATTAAATTAGGCCTATTGTCCTTGTCTGTGGCCTTTTCCATAATCTCCTTATGTCATCAAATGTATTCATTATCCCAACCTGCACTGTCATTCACAAAATCAATAATCCTACCTTCTATAGAAGGCTTCACCCAAAGAACTGATTTAAAATGTTGATTAAGAAGTTTTACACAGAGAACCCTAGAGACACAACAGAAAATTTCCTCTTAATACTAACCACTTAATTATATTAGCATAATATAATTATGCAAATCAGTCCATATTTTTCCATCTTTTTCCATATTTTTCCATCTGACCATCAAAACACTCATAAGACAAGGTCAAATGTCCTGCTCAGTTTTGGTTTAGCTTTGCTTATTGCATTTCCATGATCTCCAATCTACTAAACCTTTCAAAGAAGTGAAATAAAAGTGAGATAAGCCTGGCATCACATAATTTTAGTAAACACATAGTGGCATCAAACCACTTGTACATCTTCTCTTAGATGCTCACAAACCACTCAATAATTTTTAAGTAAATTCTGAAAAATCAGCACAAATTACAGAAGAGACCAAATTATAGAGATTCCACACATTGATAACATAATTATTATAGTTTCTATAATAGTTTCTATTTATTTTAAAAACATGTCCACACTAAACAGGCCAGAAAACTTCTTTAAAATCTGTCATTCACAGAAAAAGAACTGGTAACCCTAAGAAGTGGTGCCCTCTGGGTGGAGAAGAATATGGGGAGGATGATAAATGTAAAAGGATAACAGAGCTCAAAAACATTACTTTGATAGTTTAAGAGAAGGCAGACAGGTATACAACTAGGCAAATGCTGTACTTCCTCACAAAAGAAGAGTAAATGTGTACAAAATCCAGACAAGTTATAAAACTCAGCTCCCAAGAAAACATGGGGTACCTATCCCACCTAATCACAAAGGATGTATCAGACACAGTACACCCCAAACACTGAAAATAGAGAGTAGAAAATATTCTGCTACCTTCATGCAGCCTGCTTTGAAACTGTTCCTCATTTGATCTTCCTGGTGAATTCACATATGAGCACCTAAAAGACTTCTATCTGGTTCTCTCAATGTTCCTCAAACACAAATTGTTCACTTGGGGACTAAGAAACCAGCTATCTACAAAGATATTGTTTCTAAAGAGATGGGCATCCAGCCAAAAATTTTCACTGACAATAAAGAACTATGAGATGGGATAAACCTTTTGCTACTTAAGGCATCTTTCCAAGAGTTTCATTTATAAGCAAGGTATTAAGAGCATTTAACCATGAAAACCCATTCTGGAGACAAAGGAACATAGCATTTCCCAAAAAACTGTAACAGTGGTATCAGAACGCATTACTAGATAGTAGAAAGTATTATCTTTCCCTGAAGCTCTATTTCTTGATTGTAAAAGAGAAATGGAAATATACAACACTTAAAAACTAAAAACAGGCCGGGCACAATGGCCCATGCCTGTAATTCCAGCAGTTTGGGAGGCCGAGGCAGGTGGATCACTTGAGGTCAGGAATTCAAGACCAGCCTGACCAACATGGTGAAACCCCATCTCCACTAAAAAAATACAAAATTACCTAGGCATGGTGGTACACGCCTGTAATCCCAGCTACAGGCTGGGATTGAACTTGAGCCCAGGAGTTGGAGGCAGTGAGCCTGAATCGTGCCCTTGAACTCCAGCCTAGGCAACAAGAGTGAAACTCTGTCTCAAAAAAAAAAAAAAAAAAAAGCTAAACACATGCCAGATACTCTGCATAACTATGAAACTCCCTGAGAACCTTTCAGTGTCCAAAAAAGTGGCATTCAATAATTTTTAAACTTTATCTGCTCTGCCAGTGTTCTTCATACTTCATTATAGGATTTCCTTCTCATCTGCTTTTTTTCTAGCATAGCTTCTGCTTAAAAACTAAAGTGAGTTGAGGATATTTATAGAGTAGGTATTATTATTTCAAGACTGAGTCTCACTCTGTTGCCTAGGCTGGAGTGCAATGGCATGGTCTCGGCTCACTGCAACCTCCGTCCCCCGGTTCAAGCAATTCTCCTGCCTCAGGCCTCCCAAGTAGCTGGGATTACAGGTGCCTGCTATCACGCCCACCTAATTTTTGTATTTTTGGTAGAGACGGGGTTTCACCATGTTGGCCAGGCTAGTCTCGAACTCCTGACCTTGTGATCTGCCCTCCTCAGCCTTCCAAAATGCTGAGATTACAGGCATGAGGCACCGTGCCCAGCTAGAGTAGGTATTATTTTTATAAGTATTTCTTCATCTTTTTAGTTAAAGACCTATCTGGAAAAGGAACTTGCAAGTAAGGCCAACTCAGGCTCCAACACTGTATCAGCTTGTGGTTTGACTGTTCCCTCTTACCTCTTTTCCACTAGGTGACAGCTAGGCATGGATAGTGGGTAGAGCCAAGGACACAGTGAATTAGTGAGTAGAAAAGGGAGTGTGCTCAGGAGTTTCCACTTACTTCATTCACAGGACTCCATGTGATACAAGAGTTTAAGCTATAGAGGGTCCTGGGCTCAGAGGACTTTTTATTTCAAGGGCCCCAAGGGATCCTAGACTACACAACTTCTCTTTCCAGGGGCATCCTGAGGCAAATGGTTTCTGTGGACTAGCTTGAAAGCCTCATCATCATTTAGAGTATTACATCTATTTAAAACACACCTTCCCATAATCAACTGACATTTGAACACTTGCTTAATTCATAAATACGCCATTGTTATATTTAAGACTTTCCATTTTCTGAAAAACAAATCCTAGAAGGGAGAAACTGCAACAAAGTGAGTCAAGTCCATACAACATACAAGCATTTTAAAATGTGAGAAGACTGAGGAAGCCTGCACTTGTTCCCTTTCTGTAGGAGGCTGTAAAGAAAGCTGGTCCCAAGTGCAGAGTTGGTATGTGGGATAGGAGAATAAAGAGTCCTGACTGAAACCTGGCCAGAGTCCAGTATCATAGAGTTACTAATGAATGTGTCCTGATAAAATGTTCTGGAAGCAAAATGCTCTTATCCTTTTCTGTTTACTAAAATTTAAAATTAAAATTTTAAACTGAAGTAGAATCCCAGGGGGTTATATAAACTACAGCAGTCTATTTCTCTGTTTTTGCTCCTGATGCTGCTTGACAGACCTATCTGTAAAGGCCTCCTGCAAACATTTGTCCTGAGGTCCCAATGCTCCAGGCCATCAGGGAGCTGGCAAGATAAAACTGCACAGAACTAAATGCACCAGCTACTCATTTCAGTCCAAAATGGGAATGGTAAATCTCTTTTATGCCACCATCAACTTAATGTACCTGTTAACACAACCACTTAAAATCCTGCATTTCTTTAAAAACTATTTCAATTAAAGTATTACTTTTTACTATGATATTTGCTTGAACAGTTGTTTCATAAATGCAGTTTTGTCATACCAGTGAAAGTGACAGGGATTAATTGCTGGTATCATTAACAAAGTTTAGGGGAAAAGGATTTGAGGTTCTTAAAACAAGGTTTGGCAGGAAAAATTAAATGGAAACTTAGATTAAACATACATTTCAAAACACAAAATTTGGGAGTAAAATTCATTTCGGTGTAAAACTCATTTTGAATAGGACTCCAACTCTAAGAAACCTAACCTTAGAAGTTGCTATTCAGAGTTGGGAATTTGTTAGCATATTACTCACAGTTACAATTCTGATTGCACATTTGCCATCCAATGTAATTTGATAAGCAGTAGGGACACACAGCTACCAAGGATAATTCTACTGAAATCTTTAATGAAAGTTCAAGATTTAACACAAGTAATTTAGTGAGCATTATTTGGTTACTAATAAAATGTAACTGACCCTTTCATTTTAATCACCCTTATTAGAAGAAAAACACATCATAGTAAAGGAGTTTACCATACGGAAATGATAAATTAAACTTTATGCTCTATTAGCATGCAGAAAATTAATACGTTATATTTTTGCATAGTAAGAATGGATTTGAACTATCACTTTAAACTTTTTTTTAATTTAATTTTAAATTCCAGGATCCATGTGCCGGGCGTGCAGTTTACATAGGTAAATGTGTGCCACGGTGGTTTGCTGCTCCTATCAACCCATCAGCTAGGTATTAAGCCCTGCATGCACTAGCTATTTATTCTGATGTTCTCCCTCTCCTTGTGACCCCCCAACAGGCCCCAGTGTGTGTTGTTCCCCTCCCTGTGTCCATGTGTTCTCATTGTTCAGCTCCCACTTATAAGTGAGAACATGTGATATTCAGTTTTCTGTTCCTGTGTTACTTTGCAGAGGATAATGGCTTCCAGCTCCATCCATGTCCCTGCAAAGGGCAGGATCTTGATCCTTTTTACACCTGCATAGTATTCTATGGTGTATATGTACCACATTTCCTTTATCCAGTCTATCAGTGATGGACATTTGGGTTGATTCCATGTCTTTGCTATTGTGAACACTGCTGCAATGAACATATGTGTGCATGTATCTTTATAATAAAAGGATTTATATTCCTTTGGGTATATATCCAGTAATGAGATTGCTGGGTCAAATGCTATTTCTGGCTCTAGGTCTGTGAGGAATCACCACCCTGTATTCCACAATGATTAAACTAATTTACATTCCCACCAAGAGTGTAAAAGCATTCCTATTTCTCCACAGCCTTGCCAGCATCTTTTGTTTGACTTTTTAGTAATCGCTGTTCTGACTGGTGTGAGATGGTATCTCACTGTGGCTTTGATTTGCATTTCTCTAATGATCAGTGACATTGAGCTTTTTTTTATATGTTTGTTGGCTGTATAAACGTCTTTTAAGAAGTATCTGTTCATGCCCTTTGCCCACTCTTTAATGGGGTTGATTTTTCTTGTAAATTTGTTTAACTTCCTTGTATATTCTGGATATTAGACCTCTGTCAGATGGACAGATTACAAAAACTTTCTCCCATTCTGTAGGTTGTCTGTTCACTTTGATGGTTTTTTTTTTTTTTTTTTTTTTTTTTTTTNTTTTTTTGCTGTGCAGAAGCTCCTTAGTTTAATTAGATCTTGTCAATTTTTGCTTCTGTTGTAATTGTTTTTGATTTTTTTGTCATGAAATCTTTGCCTGTGCCTATGTCCTGAATGGTATTGCCTAGATTTTCTTCTAGAGTTTTTATAGTTTGGGGTTTTACATTAAGTCTTTAATTCATCTTGAGTTAATTTTTGTATAAAGTATGAGGATGGGGTGCAGTTTCAATTTTCTGCATATGGTTGGCCAGTTTTCCCAGCATCATTTATTGAATAGGGAATCCTTTCTCCATTGCTTGTTTTTGTCATGTTTGTCAAAGATCAGATGGTTGTGGATGATATGCAGTCTTATATCTGGGATCTCTATTCTATTCCATTAGTATTCTGTTTACATAATAGTACCATGCTGTTTTGGTTACTATAACCTTGTAGTATAGTTTGAAGTTGGATAGCATGATGCCTCTAGCTTTGTTCTTTTTGCTTAAAATTTCTTGGCTATATGGGTTTTTGTTTGTTTGTTTCATATAAATTTTAAAGTAGTTTTTTTCTAATTCTATGAAGAATGCCAATGGTAGTTTAATGGAAATAGCATTGAAACTGTAAATGACTTTGGGCAGTATGGCCATTAAATTGTAAGCACTTTGTCTTTTAACATGACTTAGAAAACCGGTGTTAGAAACAGACCAGTACGGGAAAGGATTCTGGTAAGATAACAGAGTAAGAAGTACCAGGAATCTGTTGCTGCACCTAGACAACAACCTGTCTGACGTAACTATTTTGGAACTCTGGAGTGTACTGAAGGCTTACAACTTCCAGAGGAAGGCCTGGATGGTAAACTGTGGTTAATTTTTATCAATTTCAGCTGTTAGCACAGTAGCAGCTGCCCATTCCCCACCCACAGCCCTGTGGCAGACAGCTGTGCACCTACTCCTGGAGCAGCTTGCACACAGCTTGCAGGAGCCACAGTGAGCAAAAATGACTTTCTTCTCCAAATATCAGTGATCTGTGCTTTGACTGCTGATTGGTGCTTCTGACCACAATATTTGTTATGACATTATAGATTTAGTGTGCCCATTAACATTTAAACACTTAAAATCTAGTCTTTCTTTAATCCAGCATTTCTTCACCAGCTGAAGTGACTTCCAGGGTACTTAATGGGCCCACATCCTTTTTGTTTCCCACCATTCATTTTCCTCTTTTTTCCCCTTTTGGAAGTTGATACTAAAGACTAGGACATTCAAAAGTAACTGCACATGCAGAGAAACTTAGAAAATGGCCGTACACATCAATGGAAAAATACAGGCCCAGAAAAGAGACAAGGATACTGCAAGTTTGTATCTCAGGCTGATTCTTGGCACAGAGATAGCCTACAACAATCAAAACAAAACAATAACAAAAAAAAAATACCAAATCATGAGGAAGGGGCTGATTTCCCAAGCTATTACATTATGAATTCAAGTGTTCAGTTTTCAACAAAAAAATCGTAAGGCATACCAAAAAATCAGCAAAGTATGGTACATTCAAAGGAAAAAAACAACAGAAATTGGCCAGGAGTGGTGGCTCATGCCTATAATCCCAGCACTCTGGGCGGTCAAGGCAGGCAGACTGCCTGAGTCCAGGAGTTTGAGATCAAACTGGGCAACATGGCAAAACCCCATCTCTACAAAAAATATGAAATATTAGCAAGGTATGCACCTGTAGTCCCACTGAGGTAGGAGAATCACCGGAGCCTGGGAGGGTGAGGCTGCAGTGAGCCGAGATCACACCATTGCACTCCAGCCTGGGCAACCAGAGTGAGACAAGAAAGGGAAAAGGGGAAGGGGAAAGGGGGAAGCAGGAAGGGGAGAAGGGGGAAGAGGATAAGGGGGAGGGGGAAGGAGAGGGGAGAAGGAAGTGTCCCTGAAAAAGACCTGAGGGTAGATCTACTAGACAAAGACTTTAAAACAACTGACTCGTAGATGCTCAAAGAACTAAAGGAAGATATGGAGAGAGTCAAGAAAAGTATGTATGACCAAAATTGAATTATCAATAAAGAAATAGAAAATCTGAAGAGACATTTTTTTAAAGTTCTGGAGCTGCAAAGTACAAAAAGTGCAACTGAATTTTTAACATTCACTAGAGAGATTCAAAGGCAGATTTGAACCAGTAGAAAAAAATGCTAAGCAGTCAACTTGAAGATAAGAGAATGGAAATCATGGAGCCTAAGGAAGAGAAAGAAAAAAGGTTGAAGAAAAATGGACAGGGACATGTGGACATGTGGGACACCATGCACACAGCTTGCAGGGTCAAGCCAACTAACTTAGGCATTATGGGAGTTCCACAGAAGATGAGAGAGAGAATGGAGCAGAGAAACTATTTGAAGAAATAATGACTGAAAATTTTCCACATTTGATGTAAGACGTGAATATAAACAAGCAAGAAGGTCAATGACCTCCAAGTAAGATGAACTCAGAGACACATCACAAACTTTCAAAAGCTAAAAACAGAGAAAATCTTAAAAGCAGCAAGAGAAGCCACTTGTCACAAACAAGGAATCCTCAATAAGATTACCAGCAAGCTTCTCATTAGAAACTTCGCAAGCCAGAGGCCAGGTGTGGTAGCTCACACCTGTAATCTCAGCAGTTTAGGAGTCTGAGGTGAGTGGATCACCTGAGGTCAGGAGTTCAAGACCAGCCCGATCAACATGACAAAACCCTGTCTCTACTAAATACAAAAAATTAGCCGAGTGTGGTGGTGCATGCCTGTAGCCCCAGCTACTCAGGAGGCTGCAGCAGGAGAATGGATTGAACCTGGGAGGTGGAGGTAGCAGTGAGGCCAGATCATGCCACTGCACTCCAGCCTGGGCAACAAGAGCAAAACTCCATCTCAAAAAAGAAACTTTGCAAGCCAGAAGGCACTGGGCTGATATATTCAAAGTGCTACAAGAAAAAAACAAAACAACTGTCAATCAAGAATTCTATATTCTGGCAAAACTGTCATTCAAAAGTGAGAAAAGTAATAGTATAGCATTGTACTATTACAATAATAGTATCTTAATCTGGAAATTAAGACAAACAAAAGGTGAGGATGCTAACATTAAGACTTGCCCTGGGCTGGGCACAGTGGCTCACAAGTGTAATCCCAGCACTTTGGGAGGCTGAGGCAGACGGATCACAGGGTCAGATCGAGACCATCCTGGCCAACATGGTGAAATCCCGTCTCTACTAAAATGCTTGGCGTGGTGGTGCGTGCCTGTAGTCCCAGCTACTCAGGAGGCTGAGGCAGGGGAATCATTTGAACCCAGGTGGCAGATGACGCTGTGAGCCAAGATTGTGCCACCGCACTACAGCCTGGGCGACAGAGAAGACTCTGTCTCAAAAAAAAAAAAAAAAAAAAAGACTTGCCCTGAAAGAAATGCTCAAGGGAGTCCTATGAAGAAATGAAAGGACACCAAAAAAACAGACAGTAATAAAGTTTTAATAAAGTTCTAAATAAAGGTAAAGGGCTGGGTGGAGTTGCTCGTACCTGTAATGCCAGCATGTCAGGAAGCCAAGGCAGGCAGATCACTTGAGGTCAAGAGTTCGAGACCAACTTGGCAAAACTCTGTCTGTACTAAAAACACAAAAATTAACTGGACATGGTGGTACACACCTGTAATCCCTTGGGCTGAGGCACAAGTATCACTTGAACCCAGGAGGCAGAAGTTGCAGTGAGCTGAGATTGCACCACTGCACTCTAGCCTGCATGACAGCGTGAGAGTCTGTCTCAAAAAAATGAGAAAATAAGTAAATAAATGAAGGTACAGGCATACCTTGTTTTACTATGCTTTATTGTGTGTGTCTGTTTTCTTTTTTTTAACAAATTGAAGCTCTGTGGCAACCCTGTGTCAAGCAAGTCCATCACTGCTATTTTTCCAACAGCCTGTACTTTGTGTCTCTGTATAAGCCTTTTTAGCAATAAAATATTTTTAATTACAGTAGGTACATTTTAGAAGACATAATGCTATTGCACACTTAATAGACTATAGTACAGCATAAACATAACTCTCTTTTATGCACTGGGATACCAAAAAATTTGTGACTCACTTAATTCCCATTTTTGGTTTATTTCAGTGGTCTAGAACCAAATCCACAATATCTTGAAGGTACACCTATAAATAACTGGGCAATTATAAAAGCTAGTATTATTGTAACAATGATTTGTAATTACAGTTTTTGTTTTCTCCATGACTTAAGAGACTTACACATTTTTTAAAATTACTAGCCTAAAAGCTAATATTAATATAACTTCGATTTGCAACTCCACATTTTGTTTTCTACATAATTTAAGAGTCTTGTGTATTCAAAAGAATTATTAGTTTATGTTTTGGTACACACAATGTATAAGGATGTAATTTTGTGACATTAACAACCAGAAGGAATGGGGACAAAGCTGTAAAGAAGCAGTTTTTATGGGATAAAGCTGAATTTGTAAAAATTCAAATTAAAGTGTTATAACCTTAGAATGTTAAACGTAATTCCCATGGTAACCACAGGGAAAATATCTATAGAAAACACAAAAGGAAATAAAAAAGGAATGTGAATAATTCATTACAAAAAGTCAACTGAACATAAAAGAAGATAGTAATGCAGAAATTAGAAATTGGCCGGGTGCGGTGGCTCAAGCCTGTAATCCCAGCACTTTGGGAGGCCGAGGCGGGTGGATCACGAGGTCAAGAGATCGAGACCATCCTGGTCAACATGGTGAAACCCCGTCTCTACTAAAAAACTACAAAAAATGAGCTGGGCATGGTGGCGCGTGCCTGTAATCCCAGCTACTCAGGAGGCTGAGGCAGGAGAATTGCCTGAACCCAGGAGGCGGAAGTTGCGGTGAGCCGAGATCGCGCCATTGCACTCCAGCCTGGGTAACAAGAGCGAAACTCTGTCTCAAAAAAAAAAAAAAAGAAAGAAATTAGAAATTTAAAAAACTATAATATATATAGAAAACAAACAGCAAAATGACAAAAGTGCTTCCTTATCAATAATTACTTCAAATATAAATGGGTTAAATGCTCCAATCAAAAGACAGATTAGCAGAATCAATAAAAACACATGATCCAACTATATGCTATCTATAGAAGACTCCCTTTAGATTCAAAGACAAAAGTAAGCTGAAAGTATAGGGATGTAAAAATATATAGTCACCATAAGAGAGCAGGAGTGGCAATACTAGTATCAAATAAAATGATTTTAAATCAAAACAGTTTACAAGGACAAAGGACAACATATATTAATTAAAGATTCAATACAGCCAGAAGATGTAATAATTACATGTATGTACCTAATAAGAGACCATCAAAATATATAAAGCAAAAACTGAATGAACTGAAAGGAGATAGAGACACTTCTCATTCTCATTCTAGGAGGCCAGCATTACCCTAATGCCAAAGCAAAGACAGTGCAAAAAAACTACAGAACAATATTCCATATGAACATTGATGTAAAAATCCTCAACAAAATACTAACAAACCAAATTCAGCAGCATAGCAAAAGGATTATACAACATAACCAAGTTAGATCTTTTCCCTGCAATGCAAGATGGTTCAACATATGAAAATTAATCAGTACAATACATCACACTAACAGAATGGAGAAAAGAAAAAAACAATAATCATTTCAACTGATGCATAAAAATATTTGACAAAAATCAACAGCTTTCCATGATAAACATTCAACAAACTAGGAATAGAAGAAGTTACCAATATAAAAAAAGTCATACATGAAAAATCCACAGCAAACATCATACTCAGTAGTGAAAGACTGAAAGCTTTTCCTTTAAGATCAGGAACAAGGCAAGGATGCCTACTCTCACTACTGCTATTCAACATAGAACTGGAAGTTCTTACCCAAAAAGATTATGCAAGAATAATAAATACAAGTCACAGAAGTCAGAAAGGAAGAAGTAAAATTGTTCGTCTGCTGATATGATACTATGCGTAGAAAAGTCCCAAATATTCCACCCCATCCCTCCAAAAAAAAAAAAAAAAACCTGTTACAACTAATAAATTAATTCAGCAAAGTGACAGGATATAAAGTCAACACAGGCTGGGTGTGATGGCTCACTCTCACAATCTCAGTGCTTTGAAAGGCCAAAGCAGGAAGATCGCTTGAGCCCAAGAGTTTGAGACCACACTGGGCAACACAGCAAGAGACCTTGTCTCTGCAAAATTTTTTTAGACAGAAGTGGTGGTATATGACTATAGTCCCAGCTACTCACTAAGCTGAAGCAGGAGCATTGTTAGAGTCCAGAAACTAAAAGCTGCAGTGAGCCATGATCACACCACTGTGCTTCAGTGTGGGCAACAGAGCAGACCCTGCCTCAAGAAACAAGCTGGGTGCGGTGGCTCACACCTGTAATTCCAGCATTTTGGGAAGCCAAGGTGGGTGGATAACTTGAGATCAGGAGTTCGAGACCAGTCTAGCCAACAAGGCAAAACCCCATCTCTATTAAAAATATAAAAATTAGCTGGGCATGATGGTATGCATCTGCAGTCCCAGCTACTTGGGAGGCTGAGGCAGGAGAATCACTTGAACTTTCAAGGTGGAGGCTGCAGTGAGCCAAGATTGCACCACTGCACTGAAGCCTGGGCAAAAGAACAAGACTCAGTCTCAAAAAAAAAAGAAAGAGAAATGAATCAACACACAAAAATCAGTTGGGTACTATGTACAAACAAATAATAATCTGAAAAGAAAAGTGCAAAAACAATTCAATATATAATAGCATTAAAAAGAATAAAATACTTAGGAATTAACCAAGGAGGTAAAAGATTCATTGGATGTAAACTACAAAACAGTGCTAAAAGAAATTAAAGAGCAGTGCTAAAAGACTTAGATGTAAGACATAAAACTACAAAACTCTTAGAACAACACTGGATTTGGCAATGATTTCTTGGATATGGGACCAAAGGCACAAGCAAGAAAAGAAAAAAACAGGCAATTTGGACTTCATGAAAATTATAAAAATTTATGCATCAAAATCAAAAGAGTAAAAAGGCAACCCACAAAAGGGAGACAATCTTTGTAAATCATGTATCTGATAAGGGATTAACATCTGGAACATGTAGTAAACTCCTAAAACAAAAAAAACAACCCAATTAGTAAATGGGCAAAGGCCAGGCTAGGTGCGGTGGCTCACGCCCGTAATCCCAGTACTTTAGGAGGCCGAGGCAGGTGGATCACTTGAGGTCAGGAGTTTGAGACCAGCCTGGCCAACATGGTAAAACCCCCTCTCTACTAAAAATACAAAAATTAGCCAGGCATCCTGGCACATGCCTGTAGTCCCAGCTACTCAGAAGGCTGAGGCACAAGAATCACTTGAGCCCAGGAGGCCCAGGCTGCAGTGAGCTGAGATTGCACCACACTCCAGCCTGAGCAACAGAGGAAGACTCTGTCTC
>NW_016107324.1:12000108-12003388 GCF_001604975.1 Cebus imitator | reverse complement strand
TTGTGAACTGGCAGTGTAGCACTTTCCAGAGGCACAGAGCAAGGCCCTGTCTCAAAAAAAAAAAATATTTTCTTAAAAAAAAAAAAAAAGTAAATGGGCAAAGGCATTGAATAGACATTTCTCCAAAGAAGATATACAAATGCCCAATAAGCACATGAAAAGATGCTCAACATTACTAATCCCTAAGGAAATGCAAATCAAAATTACAATGAGATACCTCCTCACACCATTAAGATGGCTACCACCAAGAAAAGAGAAAACAAATGCTGGAGAGGATGTGGAGAAACTGGAACTCTTATGCACTACTGGTGGGACTATAAAATGGTACAGCCACTGTAGAAAATAGTATGGTACTTTCTCAAAAAATTCTAAATACAATTACCAAGTGATCTAGCAATTCTACCTCTAGGTGGGTATATACTCAAAACAGTTGAACAAAAGGTCTCAAAGAGATACTTGTATATCTACTTTCATAGCAGCATTATTCACAATAGCTAAAAGGTGGAGGCAACCTAAATGTCCACCAACAGATGAATAAGCAAAATGTGGTATATACATATAATGAAAGATTATTCCAGCTTGAAAAGGAAGAAAATTCTAAAATAAGCTTAACAGAAATAAACCTTGAAAAAAATTATGCTAAGTGAAATAAGACAGTCAGAAAAAGACAAATACTGTATGATTCCACTTATATAAAGGATAGACAAGTACTAGAATGGTGGTTGCCAGGGGTTGGGGGGATGGAGAAATGGGAAGTTATTGTTTAAAGGGTATAGAGTTTCAGTTTTACAAGATTAAAAAGGTTGTGGAGGTGGATGGTGGTAATGGTTGCAGAACATTATGAATGCATTTCATTTCACTGGACTGTACATTTAAAAATGGTTAAGGCTGGGCATGGTGGCTCACGCCTGTAATCCCAGAACTCTGGGAGGCCAAGGTGGGCGGATCACCTGAGTTCAGGAGTCCAAGACCAATCTGGCCAACATGGTGAAACCCTGTCTCTACAAAAATACAAAAATTAGCCGGCATGATGGCAGGTGCCTATAATCCCAGCTATTAGGGAGGCTGAGGCAGGAGAACTGCTTGAATCCAGGAGGTGGAGATTGCAGTGAGCCTAGATGACACAACTGTACTCCAGCCTGGGTGACAGAGCAAGACTCCATCTTAAAAAAAGAAAAAAAAAAAAAAGGTTAAGATGTTAAATTTTAAGTTATATGAATTTTAAGTACAATTAAAACTTGGGAAAAAGTGTTGGCGGTTGCAGTGGCTCATCATACCTGTAGTCCTAGCACTTGGGGAGGCCAAGGTCGACAAATCACTTGAGCCCAGAAGTTGGAGATCAGCCTGGGCAACATGGCAATTACCCCATCTCTATAAAAAATACAAAAATTAGTTGGGTGTGGTGGTGCCTGCTTGTCATCTCAGCTATTCAGGAGGCTGAGGTGGGAGTATCAATTGAGCCTGGGGTATTGAGGCTACAGTGAGCCATGACTGCACCACTTCACTCCAGCCTGGGTGAGAGTGAGTCTCAAAAAACAAAAACAAAAACAAAACACTTTGGGGAAAAAAAAAAAAAACTTTAAAAAAAGAATAGACCAATATAGAACACAAGTTTTTAGTTTTCCCTAATCACCACGTTCACTTTATCTGCTTACATACTTGGTTACTGAGGACACCAAAGCTTTTCTTTGGGATTAATTTGGTTTTTAATCCTATTCAACAGTATAAAACAGTTATTTATGATTTATAATCAGTGTATACATGTAAGATGCTTAGAGTGAAAACTGCTTGGTAGATACTGCTAATCAAGCCTTAGTGAATTGTTTTTACTGCAAACCAAGCAACGCTTTTTGTACAAAGCCTTTATTGCAACCATTATACAATGTCTTTTATATCTGGACAGTCACAAAGCATCTCATGTCGTATGATTCCATTTATATAAAATATCCAGAATAGGCAAGTTTATAGACAATAAAAAGTAGATTAGTGGTAGGGAGGGGTAGAAAGGGAAAGGTTAGGATGCAGGGTTTCATTTTGGTATAGTAAGAATACTACAAAAATTGACTGTGGTGATAGATGCACAACTCTGAATACCTTAAAAGCCATTTAATTGTATACTTTAACTGGGTGAATTGTATGATATGTGAATTATATCTCAAGGAAGTTATTTTTAAAAGAAAAAGAAAAATATATACTTCACTAAAAAAACTAATAAAAATATGAAAAGGTACTTAATACTACTAGGCATCAGATTAGCACCAAAGTGAGATACCATCATACATCTATCAGAGAAACTTATAAAAATATGAAAAGGTACTTAATACTACTAGGCATCAGGTTAGCACCAAAGTGAGATACCATCATACATCTATCAGAGAGCTAAAATATAAAAGTCAGATAATAACGTGTTGGTGAGGAGACAGTACAGCATATATACACTGATGATAAGAAGAAAAGCTGTATAATCACTTTGGAAAGTAATATGGTAGTATCTATTAAAGGTGAATATAAGCATACTACATGATGCAGAAACTCCATTCCTTTATCAAGAAAAGGTTGACTATTTTATTCACAAATTTAATCCCTCCCCAAATATATATATATATATATATATATATATATATATATATATTATACCATCTTAGAACAAAGAATTAAATTTTGAGTTCAAAGCTTTTGTAGCTTAGTATTTACCATGTTAACTGCAACCTCCACCTCTCAGGTTCAAGTGATTCTCCTGCCTCAGTCTCCCGAGTAGCTGGGAATACAGGCACCTAGCACAATGCCTGGCTAATGTTTGTATTTTTAGTAGAGACAGAATTTCATCATATTGGCCAGGCTGGTCTTGAACTCTTGACTTCAAGTGATCTGCCTGCTTCACCCTCCCAAAGTGCTGGGATTACAGGTGTACGCCACCACGCCTAGCCCCTCCCCAAACATATCTGAGTGACCACTGACTAGGTGCAATAAGGAGTATAATGAAATAACCCAGTTCTACAGAGGAAGATAGGAAAAAAGAGCTGATACTCATGAAAAACAGCACAATATCACAAAAGTAGAACCACTTGAGGCAAGGTTCAAAGCCTTAAGTATACTGAAAAAGACTAATATTTAGTCTCAATGAACTAAGGCCAGTCAACTACTTGCCTAATTGTGAAAAATATTTAAAAATGAGATATATATATATACACATATGTGTGTATATATGTATATATATATTCATATGTATATATATATATGTATATATATACACACACACACACACACACACACACACACA
>NW_016107324.1:11996603-11999558 GCF_001604975.1 Cebus imitator | reverse complement strand
ATTACAGGTGTGAGCCACCATGCCCAGTCCATATAAATAATTTTATCTGTAAATAGAGGTCAAAGATTATGCTTTAAAAAGTAAAGCAAAGTTGAGGATTTTGGTAGTAGCTTTTAGTGCTCTAAACTTCCCTTAAAACATTTGAGTCCAATGTTTGAGGTTCATGCATTTGATTTTTTTATGTGTTTCCAGAAACATATATATCATCTAAGAAAGTTGAGGAATACCTATTAGACCCAGTAGGCTACTGCTGCTTATGAACCTAAATCTCATCTCTACTCTGTCATTTGGATGTATGAAAATAGGATTTGATACTTATACCCACTATATGTTTGGCACTGTAATAAACGTCGGCAATATATCTTTTTAATTGCCTCTTCCACTCTAGTCCCAGCTACTTGACAAGCTGAGGCAGGAGGATCACTCCAGCTCAAGAGTTCATGGTCAGCCTGAGCAACATAGACACACTTTGTCTCAAAAAAGTAAAAATATAAAAATACAAAAATAAATTGCCCCTTCTAGGTACATGAGAAACTAGTTAACAGTTTTTCTCAACAGTAGTTTTTCTGGGAATTGGAGGTCACGGATGAAACAAAGATCAATTTTTCATTCTATATCCTTTCTCTCTGTTATTAAAAATAACCTCAAATTAAAAAGTCATTATGATTTCAAGTTACATATCATATTAAATACATACAATAATTTTTACCTGTATTATTTTATGACAGCTAAAATCCAGATACCTTCAGATATGTTTAATTCCTACATCTCTAGATAAAGCCCCCTTTCTTCTTCATACACCCCCATTCTCAACCCCTTGAAAAGCATAGTTTATGTCAACGAACACTTACCTTCAAAAGTTTTCTCTGCTGGCCAAATGTTCAAGAATAATCAATCAGTATCAATGCAGGCAATATTCCATATTTATAATCTACCTGAGGTCCTCTCACATTAGGAGCTGGGCGTTCAGACTCCTTTTTAAATAACTGTGGGTCATGTGACTATATGAAAAGCCTAATAGATGTCTGAATTATTAGCACCACTGTAGTATCCTGCAGATAGCAGTATTCACATAATACTTCACGTAATTCACAATGACAACTTAAAAAGTCCTAAGCAGGTAAATCACACTACCAAGCAATTAATTGTTCAATGTACTAAAATTTCTAAATGTGTTGTGTGAAAAACAACTATAGCTAAGTCATTTATATCATACATTGTAAATAAAAAATACCACTAGCTCTATGATATGCAGATGTACAATCTGATTTCACTTTAAGTTAATCTCACTTCCTTTCTTCACTAGAAAATGAAAGAGTACAATTCAGAAGTTGAAAGAAAAGGAAAATCCAGGAAATTCAATCAGATCTACATGACTCATGTTGTGTCAATTGCAAATTTTTTATTTCAAACTTTAAAAAAAGGAAATTTCAAGGGCCTTTCAAATTATGTTCAAGTCATATGCCTGATTAGACAATTGAATCACTTTACTGGACTACATTTTTCCCCTTGGCTCAATCTCTTCTCTTGCTGCCACAAATATGTTTGCTCAGTATAAATGGAGTGATGAAGACTGACCTTTCTACTTGAGCATCTGGCAGAACTGGATTTTAAATAGTATGCTTAGGATTTTACTTCACTTGATTTAAGGCAAAAGAAGTGAAATAAAAGTTCATGGATAATAGATCCATATATCTAATTTTAATTCTAGGAATTTCAGAGCCTCTGCCTCACCCTCTTTGACAAATTCAGCATCTCCCACCAGGATGAGGTATAACCAGAAGTGAAATGTTAAACTACTACTGTGAGAACTCAGTAGCATTTCTACTTTTAAGAATTATTCACATCTATTTTCTGTTCTAAACAAAGTGGAAAAAATAGAACAGAAGGGAGAAAAAAAAATGTTGTGCCCTTAAGCCCTGCCTAGTACCTTGACTCATTCCAATGCCTTTTCACTGATTTTCTATCCAACATCACCAAAATAATAAGACTTCCATTTCCTTCTTTCTTTTGTACCTCATAACCTGACAAAACAGTCTTGGAAAGTGTTCTGGATATTTAAGACCACATATACTTCAGCGTTTTGTTAAATTTTTACTCTTCCTATTTGTCATCTTATCCTAGTTACTGTATACTCCTGACCCAACCCATTATTCACTAAAATTATAAACATAGAAGACAATGTGCAACTGCTGAGAAATTACATACTCAAAGCAGCCCTCAAAAACAAATTTCCATGAATACCTAATGGAAAGAAGAAGGAGCCTTCATTTATGAAATTTCTTTTAGATCTGCTACCTGATTTTCATTCAATACTAGCATGTGATCAAGAGCTAATCTGCATAGCTGAAAAGAAGCTGAGTCCAATCATTTATTCACAGCAGGCATAGTGCTAGAAGCTAAGGATGCAGAGACAAAAGACTCAGACTCTTCATTCAAAGATCTCAAAGTATAGTGGAAGAAAGAGTCACATAAACAACAATCAAAATATCATGGATAAGTGTCATGGCAGGAGTATGCCCAGAGTGGCATAAGAGGACCAAAAAAATGAGCACCTAACTCTGAAAAGACTGGGAAAAGCTTTTCAGACAACATAGCATTAGAACCAAGTCTAGAGAGATCCTTAGGAGGAACAGGGATGGGAGTAGAGGAGCAGGGCATTCTATACAGAGGAAGCAGTATGTAAAAAATAAAAATTAAAAAATTCTATACAGAGGAAGTAGTATGTAAACATACATATTCTATTTGGGATTATGCAAACATTCTGGAAACAGAGTGTGGTGTTGGTTACACCATTCTCTATTTATGTACCTAAAGTGACTGAATTGTACACTTAAAAATGACAAATTTTCGGCCGGGCGCGGTGGCTCAAGCCTGTAATCCCAGCACTTTGGGAGGCCGAGGCGGGTGGATCACGAGGTCAAGAGATCGAGACCATCCTGGTCAACATGGTGA
>NW_016107324.1:11989445-11996364 GCF_001604975.1 Cebus imitator | reverse complement strand
AAATTTTATGTGTATTGTACTATATATACCTATATTTGGGAGAGTACAAACACCACATAAGGTATCTGTGGAGGAGACTGAGTGGCAAGAAAAAAGACTGAGATGCAACAGGGCTAAAGGGTTTTGCATTTCACGGTAAAGGAGTGGAGTAAGTATGGAGGCTAAACCAGGGTGGAAGAAATACTGGAAAGTGCAGGGATGATTAGGAGGCTACCAATAACTCCAGAGGAAAGTTAAGGTCTAAATTCTGAGAGGCAGTGTGACAAAAAGAATGAACTGACTTCCACACAGCAAGAAAGAAGAATGAAGGGGTCTTGGAGCCTTAAGTTAAGGAACAAGAAGAGTCTAAGACCACTCTCAGGTTTTGTGCTTAAGCAATCAAGCAGATGACAATGCCAAGTCACCTAGAGAAGCATTAGGTTGGATCAGGAATCATTCATAATTTTTGATTTGATCTGCCAAGTTTGAATGCCTGTGGACAAAGGATAAAGACCAGTAGTTAGAGGAGTTGCTTGGTTTCTTAAGTGGGTCTGTGTACTCTCTGTTGCTTCAAGGCCCAGGCAACAAACAGCAGCTGAGATTTCAAAAGGAAGCCATTGTTCCATCCTTTGACCAGAATCCAGCACTATCACCCAGAAAATCAGGGGTTTTAACAGGTTCAGGAGGTAGCTTCTCTGGCAAGGTCCTGAGGTTCTCAGTAGTACCTTCAGTGAGGCTCCTCATGGGGCAGCATCTATCATCAAGGGTGAGCCAAAGATGAATAAATAACATGGCTGATCCTTCATGGTAGCCATTGCTGACATTTAGTTCTCACAGAAATAACTGGGGAAGGCTGGACCTGGGGGCCCATGCCTGTAATCCCAGCACTTTGGGAGGCTGAGGCAGGATCACAAGGTCAGGAGTTTGAAAACAGCCTGACCAACATGGCAAAACCCCGTCTCTACTAAAAACACAAAAATTAGCCGGGCATGGTGGCATGTGCCTGTAATCCCAGCTACTCAGGAGGCTGAGGCAGAAGAATTGCTTGAACCAGGAGACAGAAGTTGCAGTGGGCTGAGATTGCACCACTGCACTCCAGCCTGGGCAACAGAGTGAGACTATATCCCAAGGAAAAAAAAAAAAAGAAGAAGAAAAGAAATAATGGGAAGTGCCAGAAGCAGTGGCTCACGCCCGTAATCCCAGCAATTTGGGAGGCTCAGGCAGGGAGATCACTTGATGTCAGGAGATTGAGACCAGCCTGGCCAACATGGTGAAACCTCATCTCTACTAAAAATACAAAAATTAGCTGAGCATGGTGGTGCACACCTGTAGTCCCAGCTACTCAGGAGGCTGAGGCAGGAGAATCACTTGAACCCAAGAGGCAGAGGTTGCAGTAAGCCAAGACGGCGCCACTGCATCCAGCATGGCAACAGTGGGAGACTCCATCTCAAAAAAATTAATAAATAAATAACTAGGGAAGTTTCACAGGATAGAACAGAACCTGAAAGGTGGGGAGGAGAGGAAAGGATAAGTTGTTATTTTGAAATGCAAACGGGACCTACTGTATTATTCCAGGCTACCAAAGCCTACAGCTTACCAGTTTATAAACATTTTAGTAAAGGAAGACCTTCTTCATACTGTTTGTATACTGCTTTTTGTAATTAACAATATGGTGAGCATATTTCTATATCATAACATCCTTCTATAACTTCGTGTTTAAAGCTAAATAGTATCTGATTATATATCATGATTTATTCAACCACATATTGCTGGATGCTTAAGTTTGAAGGAAGCTTTTCAAGCTAATTTTAAACATTTAGCCTATCATTCCAAGTAATCCTAATCCCATTTTTATGGTGACATCTAGCAATATCTCAGCATTTTATCTGAAGATTCCCTGTCTATAAAATTCCCTTTCAATTTTTGTTTAAAACATTTTTAAAACCCTATATAACCAGCTAAAAGAATCCATAGCAACTTACTAGCCCTTTTATAAGAAGGAATTAAACTGTTCACTTGTTGGGGGTGCATTAATTTTATCAAGCCACTAGTGTACCATATTGTACAAGAGAGGAGGCAGGTAATTCACTAAATAGCACCCTCGTGGCACCAAAGAGTAAATGCATCTTCAATAAGTGAACCATGTGCTCTTTGTCAGCAGGATCAGCATATTATTTTATATCTCCTTTCCCATCCCATGGATGCTTATTGGTCCCTCCTTGAGTTAGCAATAAAAGCAGACAGAGATGCCTCCATCTGTGCTCACGTTGATGCTTCTACCCATGTCCCAGAGCTCCCTCAATTTCTATGCCCAACCAACTCCTCCTTATCATTCAAAAAGTTCAACTGTTACTCCCTCTAGAAAGTCTTCTCCAACCAGCTCATCTTGAGCCAAGTGGTCTCAAAGTGTCCTGCCTGAATCTCTGATTATAAAGTCAGTTTATTAAAATGGCAATTTTCAATTCACAAAATCATAAGCCTCTTTAAGTCAGGACCTTGCCTTTCAATGTAATACCACATAGCTTCATTAAATAATTGCAAAAGGAATGCTGTGATTCAAAGAGTACAACAAAGTTTTATCTGCCTATGAATATTCTTCTCCACCGGTAATATTAATATCATCTATTGCAAGCAACTGGATAACATCCTTAACTGTTACGGCTATGTATAATTTTCCAATAAAATACAACAATAATTTGACACATACTCAATGTGTAATCATTGTTGTGATGCATGGTATTTAAACACGATAGGCATAAATTGCTACCATTGGTAATTTTCAGGAATGGAGTGGAATGGCATATGGTGACCAACTTCTCCCTCCAACAGAGATATGGCTGACCTCATCTACCTCTGTTCTACATCTTTCTAAACGTTCCAAGTTCCAAAACAGCCCCATACTATACCGTATCTTCCTCTCCTTCCACAAACTCTCCACTAAAATTACTATTTTCACAGGAAATTGAATTAAGCTGAGACTTCTTTCTCTGCTTTTCTGCTGAACTGTCTGTCACCTTTACGATAAGCCTTACATTCTACCATCCCCTCTTGGGATTTTTAGGTAGAGACAGTTCCTTGAAAGGTTGTAAGAACCTCAGACTTCCCTCTTTCCATGCCTCTCCTAGTACTTTTTTTTTTTCTTTTGAGATGCAGTCTCGCTTTATTGCCCAGGCTGGAGTGCAATGGCACGATCTCAACTCACCATAACCTCCGCCTCCCAGGTTCAAGTGATTTTCCTGCCTCAGCATCCTGAGTAACTGAGATTACAGGCACACCACCAAGCCCAGCTAATTTCTGTGTTTTTAGTAGAGACAGGTTTTTCATCATGTTGCTCAGGCTGGTCTCGAACTCCTGACCTCGTGATCCACTCGCCTTGGCCTCACAAAGTGCTGGGATTAGAGGAACGACCCACCGCACCTGGCCTCTCCTAGTGCTTTTTAAAATGAATAGATACAGTATACTTTGGGTGGTATGAATTTTTTTGTTTGTTTTTTTTTTTTTTTTTGATAGAGTCTCACTCTGTCACCAGGCTGGAGTTCAGTGGTGCGAGCTTGGCTCACTGCAGCCTCAGCCTCCTGGGTCAAGCAACGCTCCTGCCTCAGCCTCCCAAGTAGCTGGGATGACAGGCGCGCACCGCCATGCCCAGCTAATTTTTTTTTTTTTTTTTTTTTTTTAGGAGAGAAGGGGTTTCACCATGTTTGCCAGGATGGTCTCGATCTCTTTGGCCTCATGTTCCGCCCACCTCGGCCTCCCGAAGTGCTGGGATTACAGGCGTGAGCCACCACGCCCAGCCTGGGTGGTATGAATTTTAAAAAAGCCTTTCCCTGACCAGGCGTGGTGGCTCACTCCTGTAATCCCAACACTTTGGGAGGTCAGGACAGGCGTATCACCTGAGGTTAGGAGTTCAACACCAGCCTGACCAACATGGTGAAACCCTGTCTCTCTTAAAAAAAAAAAAAAAAAAAAAAAAAAAAAAGCCTTTCCTGACTCAAAATCCCTCTCCCAGATTACCTGCCATTTCATCATTTACAGATTCATTTGGGTTAACAAATACACCTTCCTCTCCTCCTGCTGACAAAAAAACAAACAAACTAAGCAGCATAGGTTTACTGGTGGTGCAAAACAAGCTGATAATTAATCATACTAAGACAATAGTTTTGAGAGAAAGTGGGGAAGGAAAAGAGTAAAGGTAGACGTTTCAGTGAGTTACTTAGTGGAACTGCTTTAATGGGGAAGCAAGAAAGCTCTAGCTATGAAAGAACATGGGGATGCAAAAGAAAAGAGAAGGAAACTGGGTAAAGCCCAAAGATTGACTTCAAATTTCAACCTAAAGCTCCCCAAATATCCACCTTTTTTTCTTTCCCTTTGAAAGCTGACTTCTATCTGCAATTCCCACCATGAGAAGGGACTGGTTTAACTATTTTTGCTCTTAACTGTTACATACTCATTTACTTTACACAATACTTTGAAATATATGGAGTCTTCGCATCTCGAAAATGGAGATACCACCTGCTCGTAGACCAGAAGCAGCAGGTGATTACTCAGGAACACACTGACATTACTTCATTAGATTAACAAGAGGTGCACTTAAAATACAAGTTTAAAAGTTCTTTCCTCCACACATCACCATTGAGGTATTTCAGATTAAAAGAAAATGCTGGTACATAAATGTTCATAGCAGAATTATTCACAATAGCCAAAAAGTGGAAACAATCCAATGTCCACCAAACGATGAATAGGTAAACAAAACATGGTATATCCATACAACAGAATTATCATTTGGCAATAAAAAAGAATGGAGCAGCTGGGCGCCGTGGCTCACACCTGAGGTCCCAGCACTTTGGGAGACTGAGGCAGGCAGATCACCTGAGATCAGGAGTTCAAGACCAGCCTGATCAACATGGAGAAACCCCATCTCTACTAAAAATACAAAATTAGCTGGGCCTAGTGGAGCATGCCTGTAACCCCAGCTACTCAGGAGGCTGAAGCAGGAGAATCGCTTGAACCAGGAGGCAGAGGCTGCAGTGAGCCAAAGATTGCACCACTGCACTCCAGCTTGGGCAGCAACAAGAGCGAGGCAAAAAAAAAAAAAAAAAAAAAAAAAAAAAAATGGAGCACAACAACGTGAATGTACTTAATACCAAAGAACCGTACACTTAAATACCGCTAAAAAAGGCCGGGCACAGAGGCTCACGCCTGTATAAATCCCTGCACTTTGTGAGGCTGAGACGGGCGGACTGCCTGAGCTCAGGAGTTCAAGACCAGACTGGGCAACCCAGTGAAATTTGAACTCTACTAAAATACAAAAAATTAGCCAGCCATGGTGGCATGCACCTGTAATTCAAGCTATTCTAGAGGCTGAGGAAGAAGAATTGCTTGAACCCAGGAGGCAGATGCTGCAGTGAGTCGAGATCGTGCCATTGCATTCCACCTGGGCAACGGAGTGAAGCTCTGTCTCAAAAAATAGTAATAATTTTTTTTAAACTGCTAAAATTAAAAAATTTTATGTTATAGTTTGCCACTTTTTTTTTTTTGAGACAGAGTCTCATTCTGTTGCCCAGCCTGGAGTGCAGTGGCGCGATCTTGGCTCACTGCAACCTCTGACTCCCAGGTTCAAGAAATTCTCCCTCCTGAGTCGCTGAGAGTACAGGCGCCCACTACCACACCCAGCTAATTTCTGTATTTTTAGTAGTAGAGACAGGGTTTCACCATCTTAGCCAGGCTGATCTTCAACTCCTGACCTCGTGATCCACCTACCTAAGCTTCCCAAAGTGCTGGGATTACAGGCATAAGCCACCTGCCCAGCCAGTTTGCTACATTTTTAAAAAAAAAAAAAAGAATGAGGTACTGACATATGCTACATTAAGAGTGAACTTTCGAAAATATGATGCTAATTAAAGAAGCCATTGATAAAATGTCACTTACCATATAATTTTATATGAAATGTCCAAAACAGTCAAATTCACAAAAACAGAAAGTAGATTAGTGGTTGCCAAGAGCTGGAGTTACAAGAGAATGGGGAGTGACTGCTAGTGGGTAGAGGGGGTTTCTTTATGGGGTAGTGATTTCATAAGTAAATTATATCTCAGTGAAGTTGTTATTTTTAAAAAAGCAACTTCTGGTAAACAGTATCACTGATATTGCTGGGACATTTAAGAAACATGCATAAAATCTGAATAAAGGTAAGGCCTCAGAAACTACACAATTAACTTATTAACATAGGAGAAACATCAATAAGGTACAAAGCACAAATCTGACTACCATGATGAAATTAACATTGCTTGGAAAAGAAACAATGTTGCCAAAAAAATTTTTTTAATGTGCAGAATTAGACCTCTGTTAGGTCTAAAAGGGGCAGTAATGTGTATTGGTTAAAAGTTGAGACTCAAAAGCTGACCTAGGGTCTAATCCCTAGCTCCATCATCACTAGCTCTGTGATTCTGAAAAAGCTACTTAACTTTAATTCAGACTTAATTTCTTCATCCAAAACACATAAGGTTGGTTTTTTTTCATTCATGCAGCTAAATTATTATTTTGCTTTTAACTTTTTCCTTGGTCTTTACGATTAGAAATTTCTTCACAATAAAATCCTTTTTTATATTGTAACTGTTTTATATGTACTTTTTATTTTTTGAGATGGAGTCTCTCACTGTCACCAGGCTGGAGTGCAGTGGTGTAATCTCGGCTCACTTCAGCCTTTGCCTCCTGGGTTCAAATTATTCTCCTGCCTCAGCCTCCCAAGTAGCTGGGACGACAGGCACGCACCACCACACCAGCTTATTTTTTTTTTTGGTAGAGATGGGGTTTCACCATGTTGGCCAGGATGGTCTCATTCTCTTGACCTCATAATACACCCGCCACTGCCTCCCAAAGTGCTGGGATTACAGGCATGAGCAACCATGCCTGGTCTTTTTTTTTTTTTTTCCTTTTATTTTTTTTT
>NW_016107324.1:11974256-11987870 GCF_001604975.1 Cebus imitator | reverse complement strand
AGTGTTTTTCCATCTGTTTGTGTCCTCTCTTATTTCCTTGAGCAGTGGTTTGCCATACTTCTTGAAGAGGTACTTCACGTCCTCGTTAGTTGTATTCCTAGGTATTTTATTCTCTTTGTACCAATTGTGAATGGCAGTTCATTCTTAATTTGGCTCTCTTTAAGTCTGTTATTGGTGTATAGGAATGCCTGTGATTTCTGCACATTGATTTTGTATCCTGAGACTTTGCTGAAGTTGCTTATCTGTTTCCGGAGATTTTGGGCTGAGACGATGGGGTCTTCTAAATATACAATCATGTCAGCTACAAATAGAGACAATTTGATTTCCTCCTTTCCTAATTGAAAACCCTTTTTTTTTTTTTCTTGCCTGATTGTTCTGGCTAGAACTTCCAATACCATATTGAATTGGAGTGGTGAGAGAGGGCATCCTTGTCTAGTGTCAGATTTCAAAGAGAATGCTTCCAGTTTTTGCCTATTCAGTATGACACTGGCTGTGGGTTTGTTGTAAATAGCTCTTATTATTTTGAGAAATGTTCCGTCGATACCTAGTTTAGAGAGTTTTTAGCATAAAGGGCTGCTGAATTTTATCAAAGGCCTTCTCTGCATCTATTGAGATAATCATGTGTCTTTGGTTCTGTTTATGTGGTAGATTACGTTTACAGACTTACATATGATGAACCAGCCTTGCATCCCCGGGATGAGGCCTACTTGATCGTGATGGATAAGCTTTTTGATATGCTGCTGCAATCGGTTTGCCACTATTTTATTGAAGATTTTTGCATCTATGTTCATCATGGATAATGGCCTGAAGTTTTTTTTGTTGAGTCTCTGCCGGGTTTTGGTATCAGGATCATGCTGGTCTCATAAAATGATTTGGGAAGCATTCCGTCTTTTTGGATTGCTTGGAATAGTTTCAGAAGGAGTGGTACCAACTCCTCTTTGTATGTCTGGTAGAATTTGGCTGTCAACCCACCTGGACCTGGGCTTTTTTGGTTGGTAGGGTATCAATTGCTGCCTCAACTTCAGCCCTTGTTATTGGTCTATTCAGGGTTTCGACTTCTTCCTGGTTTAGGCTTGGGAGGGTGCAAGTGTCCAGGAATTCATTCATTTCTTCAGGTTTACTTGTTTTTGTTCACAGAGTTATTTGTAGTAATCTCTGATGGTAGTTTGTATTTCCGTGGAATTGGTGGTGATAACCCCTTTATCATTTTTTATTGCATCTATTTGATTCTTCTCTCTTTTCATTAAACTGGCTAGCAGTCTATTTTGTTTATCTTTTCAAAAAACCAGCTCCTGGATTTACTGATTTTTTTAAGGGTTTTTTGTGTCTCTATCTTCTTCAGTTCTGCTCTGATCTTAGTTATTTCTTGTCTTCTGCTAGGTTTTGAGTTTTTTTGATCTTGAAGTCACATAGCACGATGTCTCCAGCTTTGTTCTTATTGCTTAAAATTGTCTTGGCTATGCAGGCTCTCTTTTGGTTCCATATGAAGTTTAAGGTGGCTTTTTCCAGTTCTCTGAAGAGGGTCATAGGTAGCTTGATGGGGATAGTGTTGAATCTATAAATTACTTTGGGCAGTACAGCCATTTTCACAATATTGATTCTTCCAAACCATGAGCATGGAGTGTTTTTCCATCTGTTTGTGTCCTCTCTTATTTCCTTGAGCAGTGGTTTGCCATACTTCTTGAAGAGGTACTTCACGTCCTCGTTAGTTGTATAGGAATGCCTGTGATTTCTGCACATTGATTTTGTATCCTGAGACTTTGCTGAAGTTGCTGTGTGAACTTCCTTGTGGTTTTGTTTATAGAGGTACAGTTAGAACTGCCTCGGTAATGAAGGTCTGCCTCAGTAATGGCGGAATGTCTCTGTAATGGCAGACTGCCTCAGTAATGGCAGATTGCCTTGGTAATGGTGGACTGCCTCGGAAATGGTGGACGGTCTTGGAAATTGCAGACACCATTCCCCCGACAGAACTGGACCATCTTGGGTCCAGCTGAGCTTGCTGCAAAACTCTCAATCCAAGGCCGGGCGCGGTGGCTCAAGCCTGTAATCCCAGCACTTTGGGAGGCCGAGTTGGGTGGATTACGAGGTGAGGAGTTCGAGACCATCCTGGTCAACATGATGAAACCCTGTCTCTACTAAAAATACAAAAATTAGCTGGGCATGGTGGCGCGTGCCTGTAATCCCAGCTACTCAGGAGGCTGAGGCAGGAGAATTGCCTGAACCCGGGAGGCGGAGGTTGCGGTGAGCCGAGATCGCGCCATTGCACTCCAGCCTGGGTAACAAGAGTGAAACTCCGTCTCAAAAAAAAAAAACTCTCAATCCAGAGCATTTCAGATTGCTGGTCTTTGTGGGGGTGGGAACCGCAGAGCCAGATCACCTGGCTCCCTGTTTCAGCTCCCTTTTTTTCGGTTGAATGGGCGGCTCTGTCTCCCATGTGTTCCAGGTGCCAGTTGAAACGGCAGCCCGGATTTGTGTGAGTTTTTGTGTGGAGACCTGCTGTGCTGTGCTGGAAACTCATGGTGCTTTCAGCCCAGGAATCTCCTGGTCTGTGGGCAGTAATAACTCATTTGGAAATGTAGTGATCACTCACCCTCTGCGTTGTTCTCACTGGCGACTGCACTCCAAAGCTGGCCCTATTTGGCCATCCTTTTCTTTTTTCTTTTTTTTTTTAAGAGAGATAAGGTCTCACTACTTTGCCCAGGCTGGTCTCAAACTCCTAGGCTCAAGCAATTCTCCCATATCAGTTTCCCAGAGGATGGGACTACAGGTCCATGCCACCACCCCTGGCTTAACCTTTGCCTTTATATTAATATTTACATTACTTTTGCCTAACACTGCATTTCCTCCCTTTGCTAGCTTTCTTTAATTATAATTTGTCAATTTCATATTTCTATTGCCTCTAAAGTCATGTTTTTTCCTGTGTCCAGGCTAAAAATTTAACCTTCTCTTTGTCTTAAAACTCCTATGTCTCCCCCAGATCCGCATCTTCCAGAGCTCTTACTGTGTTTGACTCTCAGGATTTTAAGTGCTCCTATCACTTCTTGATTATATTCAATGTGTCTACTTCCTCAGTGCATACAGATATTTTACCATTTGATAACTGAGTTGCTAACTAAATCTTCATGAAACAAAACGTCCAAATATTCATTCTTTACCAGATTTAAAAGGGAATAAAGTAAATATCTAATGAATAATAACTTCTGCAGGGTCTCAGGCAAGGGTAAAAACTGCTATTTCCCTCTCCCCTCTCTGTTCTAAGATTTTTAATAAGGCCACTTCTCTTGCTACATGGGGAGAGTGTGCAGCTGATTAGAGGCCCTGAATGTTGCCTAGTCAAGTGCCTTCACTTCATTCTGTATAAGGCAAATTAAATATTGACAGACATAATCATCTATCTTTACTTTGCATTCTGTGTCTCTGCCTTGCTTCTAGCAAGAGGAAGTCTTTCAAACCTGAGATCTATTTTATGCTGCTCCTTAACCTCTGCACCAGTTCCTAAGAATGCAAACAAAATGCCTCTTTCCTCCAAACCTCATCTGTTCTTTCCTGCTTCTCACTGTCCTCCCTACCTTTCCTTTAATTTCTTCAGCCCCACTCCCTTCCAAACAATGTCTATCCCTCATTATGTTTTCTTTGGTTTCCCTGAAGGCCTTATTTACTTAATGATAACTTCACCTGAAATTCCCCCTACTTGATCATGGTACATTCTAGTAGTGTACTATTTTTGTATTTTAAGCACTTTTTTTGCATTACAAAAAACATACCTATATTATTTCTAACTTTTATGGATTCACTTAACAACACTGACTACTTACCATGTTCACAGCACATATTATTGGTCTTTTTTTTTTTTTTTTTTTTTTTTGCAGATGTAGAACTATTCTGCAAATTAAAATCAGCCTAAAGATCAGGGACCACATAGAAGATGGATTGTGACATGCTCATACATAGCACCATACAATAATACAAATTATGTTAGCTTATTCACTAATAAGATAAGAGGCAACAGACAGTACATTTTAGAACTTTGCTCATATTTTGATGAAATAACAAATATTATGGATTTTTTCCTATCCAACATGTGAACTACTTTCTATACAAGTCTTAGTGGAAGACACTTTAGAAACTGAAAATACCAGATACTCACTTTCCCAGCTTCCTCTACAGCTAGGATAGAGTACATGACTTGGGTTTGGCCAATCGGACACTCTTACCTTGGCCTTTGACAATGAAACTGTGACAGTAAAGAAGCAGGAACCATGTAGAATACATTCTGGTAGTCAGCAGAAGTAGCTAAGACAGTTGTACCACCAGTACAAAGCATACAGGGGTAGATGTGGTAGTGCTGTGGCATTGGTGCCTAGAGTTTCGTGTCTAAAATGACAACAGGGCAAGCTGGAGCATCCAGAGAGATGTTTGGAGGTGGAAGCAGCAGTATCCTCTCAGACTGCCTCTGGGTCCTGGGTGCTCCCTAGCCTCCCTTGTTGTTGTCCATTTTCTAAGTCCGTTTGTTGTCCATTTTCTAAGACCGCTTCTGCCTGCACCATTTCTATAAAATATCTGAGCTACTCAATGTCCTTTCAATAAAGTTCCCCTATGTTAAAATCAATCAAAGTCAGCCAGGCACAGTGGCTCGCATCTGTAATTCCAAAACTTTGGGAGGCCAAGGCGGATGTATCAGTTGAGGTCAGGAGTTCAAGACCAGCCTAGCCAATATGGCAAAATCCCACCTCTACTAAATATACAAAAATTAGCTGAGTGTGGTGGTGGTGCACACCTGTAATCCCAGCTGCTTGGGAGTTTGAGGCAGAAGGACTGCTTGAACCTGGAAGGTGGAGGTTACAGTGAGCCAAGATCATGCCACTGCACTCCAGCTTGGGCAACAGATTGAGATTGCAAATAAATAAATAAATACATACATATATACATAATACATATATACATACATACAGCCAAAGTTGTATTTGCTATTGCTTGCAACTAAGCACTCAGTCCCAGCACTTTGGGAGGCCATGGTGGGTGGATCTTTTCAGCTCATGAGTTTGAAACCCAGCCTGGGCAACACGGTGAAACCCAATCTGTACAAAAAATACAAAAATTAGCCAAGTGTGGTGGCATGTACCTGAAGTCCCAGGACTTGGGAGGGTGAAGTGAAAAGACTGCTTGAGCTGGGGAGGCTAAGCGTCCACTGAGCCACGATTATGCCACTGTACTCCAGCCTGGGTGACGGAGGGAGACCCTATCTCAAAAAAATAAAAATACATCTGTCGAATTAATATTTCCCATTCAGCCTCTGAGTATTTAAAGGGTATCATTAACATACATGTTTCAATATGTAGAATAAATTTTTTCACTATTATAATATTCTAATGAACATCTTGATATAAAAATTATTTTCTTGTATTTTAAACCATTTCCTGAGGGGAGATTCCTAGGAGTTAACCTGTCAATCTTTCATAAAAACTGTACTAACTTAAACTTATACTCATTATATTCTTATTTCGTAGTTCCTGCTAATTTACATAATAAATTTGGAACTTCTTTGTTTTAACTTACAGTTTTTGCTTACTAGTGAGGTTGAAATAAATATTTTTCTTTTTTTTTTTAAATAAACATTTTTCACATGCTTATTAGCTAACTGTAATTTTAGTAGAGACATGGTTTTACCATGTTGGCCATGTTGGTCTCAAACTCCTGACCTCAAGTGATCCACCTGGCCTCTCAAAGTGCTGGGTTTACAGGCGTGAGCCACCATACCCAGCCTCTGCTGGCTTTTAACACAGTATCACTACACATTGTTTTTTGAGGCAAGGTCCTGCTCTGTTGCCCAGATTGGAGTGCAGTGGCATGATCACAGGTCACTGCAGCCCTGACTTCCCTGGGCTCAGGCAATGTTTCCACTTCAGCCTCCTAAGTACCTGGGACCAAAGGTGTGTGCCATCATATTTGGCTTTTTTGTTTGTTTTGTTTAAATTTTTGTAGGGAAAGGGTCTTGCCATGTTGCCCAGGCTGGTCTCAAACTTCTGGGCTCAAGCCACCTTCCAGCTCAAACGCCCAAGGTGCTGGGGTTTCAGGTGTAAGCCACCATGCCCAGCCCATTTTTATTTCAGAAAACAAACATTAAGAGTGTGGTTCCTCAGCTGACATCACACCATTCCACTCCAGCCTGGGCGACTGAGCAAGACTTCATTTCAAAAAAAAAAAAAGAGTGTGGTTTCTGAAATACAAAATATAAATAACCCAGAGGCAATTCTAGACAAATTATAAAGACATCAATCAATATTTCTATTTTCTTTGTTTTAATTTAGAATTCAGTAATTTTTTGAAAACTAGCCTCTAGTTTCAAAAATGGGACATACTATTATTTTTTAAATATTACTCCAAATGATGAAAGTAGATCTAGCAAGCATATGAACCGAAAAATGAAACAGTACTTGATGGTAGATATATATGTTTTCAAAAATACTCATTAATCTCAGAACTACTTAAAATATATCATTTCATTTTTAAATTAATTTAAATAAAAATAAATTGATTAGATGGTAACTGCTGAAAATAAAACCCTCAGGAAAAAGTTTTCCCCCTCTTAACCAGGAAGAAAAGGAAGTAACACTGAAAATGACAACCTTACCAGCTTTAGCTATCAAAAGGGGAAAGACACTTCCATTTCACCAACATTGTTTCCAACATTGTCTCCTGTGTCTACAGTTACCGAGGACTGGTAAATAACTTTTAACTCCATCTAAAACTGAGGAGTCAAATCAACAAATGACATCTAGGTCAGGCGAGGTGGCTCACGCCTGTAATCCCAACACTTTGGGAGGCTAAGATAGGCAGATAACAAGGTCAGGAGTTTGAGACCAGCCTGGCCAACATGGTGAAACCCCATCTCTACTAAAAATGCAAAAATTAGCTGTGCATGGTGGCGGGTGTCTGTAATCCCAGATACTGGGGAGGCTGAGGCAAGAGAATTGTTTGAACCCGGAAGGCAGAGGATGCAGTGGGCCGAGATCATGCCATTGCACTCCATCCTGGGCAACAGGGCGAGACTCTGTTTCAAAAACACAAACAAACAGAACAAAAACAAATGAAATATTTTTTTATCATTATTGGAGAAGTTGAAATATATGACCCCACCATTCATATCTACAAAGTATATCATGATAAAGTATAATTAACTCTATTACAGACCAACAAATGGGCTTGACCAAGGTAAAGGCATATTAGGTTTCAAACACATCTAAAGGAAACAGAAATCCCAGAGAAAAGGCAGACAAAAGTACAAGAAACTTAATAACCACAGGTACGGGCAATTCAATGCCAAATAAGAAAACATACATGCAGCTTATAGGTCTGAAACTTTAACCAGGGTTGTTAGGCTAAATATATGTAGACAATAAAAACTATTTCCTTTTTTCCATAGGAAAAAACTAATACAGCTATTTCTCCTAATGGATAAAAGTGAGAAAATGGCATCTACATGAAAGAAGAGGAGGGGACTAAGGACAAAGCAGTTTCCAAAAGCTTCAAAAATGAGAGACACAGGACAGAGGCAAAAAGAATCCAAGTAAATTATAGCCAAATATAAGAAACAAAGATCTTTTTTTGGAGGGAGGGCAGGGACAGAGTCTCCCTCTGTCACCCAGGCTGGAGTGCAGTGGCACGATCTCAGCTCACTGCAACCTCTGGGTTCAAGTGATTCTCCCACCTCAGCCTCCTGAGTAGCTGGGACTACAGGCATGTGCCACCATGCCTTGGCTAATTTTTTTGTATTTTTAGTAAAGATAGGGTTTCACCATATTGCCCAGGCTGGTCTCAAACTCCTTAGCTCAAGTGATCTGCCCACTTCGGCCTCCCAAAGTGTTGGGATTACAGGCCTGAGCTCACACACCTGGCTGAAAAATTATTTTTTAAAAAATCCTGTATGTTGCCAGTTCAAAGATGATTATTAGTAAGAAAACTATAGCTAAATAACACTAAAGTTTATAAAGTAGTTTCACATACATTTCTGTTTTTTCTCATCCTCACACAACTCTGGGAAACAGGCTGGTCACAGAAGTTAGTTGACTCATTCAAAGTCATATAGGTAGCATGAAGCAGAGCCAAGACTGTCAAGTTTCCTGAGTTAAAATACACTCCTTTCACTATATCATTATTAAATAAAACTAGTCAAATCCACCAAAGGCATTGTAATAAAATTCTGTTCAATATAACCATGCATGGCTCACTCATCAGTCCTAAAGCCAATCTCAGAATTGCCAACACTGTATAGAACTGCTTTCAGACTCTGGTAATTTCTAGAAAAACCTCAATAAAGGAAAGATTTCAGAAGTGAATCTTTCTTATGAAAAAAACTTACTCTAACCATTATGATTGCATCTAATGAATTCGATTTTACTCTTTCAACTTGATGAACCACTGTCAGTGTTCATCAAAACTTATAACAAAATATAATGGGTTTCCCCATGGCAAATCGCTGCTTATTCCCTCACCTATTTCTATAATGTACTGTCATTTACAACCTCTGACAGTTGTGCCACATTTCCCACATTACGTAGAAACAAAGTACAGTAATTTTGGAAGGTTTTGTACTAGAAATTGGACTCCTACAGAAAAGATAACCTTCATTTTTTGGTCAGTACAGCTAACTCAGGAAAGATGACTTTGTTTCCACATACTACTTTTCAATATAAAAGAAAATTTTAAAAATATTTATGACTTAGACAACTCTTGATCAGTAGACTTTTCATCATAATTCTTCCTTGAGCCAACAAACAATAGAATCTGAAAGTTATGACAAGACAGTACACCACAGAATAAAGAACTCTATTGTATGAATCCATTCTGGACTAACTATAGGATCTTGGGTAAGTCAATTTACCTCTCTGGGTCTTAGTTTTGCCCTTTAAAAAAATTCAATTCAAATGAGAACACATAGACACAAGAAGGGGAACATCACACACCAGGGCCTGTCTGGGAGGTTGGGGGAAAGGAGAGGGAGAGCATTAGGACAAATATCAAATGCATGTGGGGCTTAAAACCTAGATGACAGGTTGGTAGGTGCAGCAAACCACCATGGCACACGTACACCTATGTAACAAACCTGCACGTTCTGCACGTGTATCCCAGAACTTAAAGTAAAATAAAATTCAAAAAAGAATTCAGTTCAGTAGCTTTCATTTTTTTTTTTAACAGAGGCACCTTTTTTCTAATGATTTATCACCTGGAAATTCAATATTTTTAAAACTGATAAAAAGTAGAGTCTTGGGCAGGTTGCTCAGATCCCATCCACTCAGCATTCAGCAAGCTCCTTGGTCCCCAAATCCCGACCTCAGACATCCCGTGAAACATGTCTGAGGAACAGAATATAAAAAGCAGGAATGAACTCTTACATGTCTCTTCCAACTCCAAAAGTCTAGGATTTCATGAATTTTATGCTCCATATCATTAGCCATTAGAGAAATGTAAATTAAAACCTCAATGAAATTTCACTATATACCTATCAAAATAACTTTTTTAAAAAATGCTAATAACACCAAGTACTGGTAAGGACATAAAACAACTAGAATTCTCATATATTGCTGGTGGGAATGCAAAATGATAGAGCCACTTTGGAAAACAGTTTGGCAGTTTCTTATAAAGGTAAACAGACACACATAAACAAGTAACTCTACTTCTAGGTACATACCTAAGTAAAACTAAAACCCTTGTTTATATAAAAACCTGTATGTAAATATCTTTTTGGCAGACTTATTCACAACTACCAAAAAATAAAAACTCCAATGTCCATCAATGGATTAATAGATGAACAAATTGTGATACATCCATAAAATACAATAGTACTCAGCAATGAAAATGAAAAAACTGGCAGGGTGTGGTGGCTCATGCCTGTAATCCCAGCACTTTGGGAGGCCGAAGCAGGCAGATCACGAGGTCAGGAGTTCGAGACCAGCCTAACTAACATGGTGAAACCCCATCTCTATTAAAAAAAATACAAAAATTAGCCAAGCATGGTGGCACACATCTGTAATTGCAGCTACTCAGGAGGCTGAGGCAAGAGAAACGCTTGAATCCAGGAGGTGGAGGTTGCAGTGAGGCAAGATCACGCCACTACAATCCAGCCTGGGTGACAGAGTGAGTGAGGCTCTGTCTCAAAAAAACAAACAAAAAACCTGCTAACACATGCACCAACATGAATGAATCTCAAAAGCATTATGCTTACACTGAAAACCACAAAACATGTTTTAAAAATTTAAAGATCTAGCCAGTGTGGGTCACGCCTATAATCCTAACACTTTTGGAGGCCGAGGCAAGCAGATCACAAGGTAAGGAGATCAAGACCATCATAGCCAACATGGGGAAACTTCATCTCTACTAAAAATACAAAAAAAATTAGCTGGGTGTGGCAGTGCATGCCTGTAGTCCCAGCTACTCGGGAGGCTGAGGAGGAGAATTGCTTCAACTCAGTAGGTAGAGGTTGCAGTGAGCCGAGATCACGCCACTGCATTGAAACCTGGCAACAGAGCAACACTCTGTCCCAAAAAATTAAAATTAAAATTAAAAATTAAAGATCTAAATAAATGGAAATACATCCTACATTCATGAATTAGAAGATGTAACATTGTTAAGACGGCAACACTCCCTGAACTGCTGAATTATCAACAGATTCAGTAAACTTCCTATCAAAATTCCATCTGGAATTTTTACAGGAATTGACAAGCGGATTCTAAAATTCGTACAGAAATGCAATAAACCAGAATAGCCAAAAGAATCTTCAAAAAGAAAAAAGTTGGTGGACTCATACTTCCCAACTTCAAAACTTACTACAAAGCTACTAATCAAGGTACTGTGGTAGTGGAATAAAGGTAAATACATCAATGGAACACAATTTAGAGTCTAGAAATAAACCCATGTATTTACGATCTATTCATCTTCAACAAAAGGGCTAAGACAATTTAATGAGGAAAAGGATAGCTTTTTCAACTGATTGTGCTGGACAACTGGATATCCACATGTAACAATAAAACTGTGGACCCCTATCTCACACCATACATAAAAATTAACTCAAAGTGAATCACAGAACTAAACGTATGAGCTAACACACACACACACACACACATAAACACACACACACGCCTCCTAGAAGAAAATACGTATAAATCATTTTGACATCGGGTTAGGCAATGATTTCTTAGATATGCCACCAAAAGCACAAGCAATAAAAAAATAACATTAATAAATTGGACTTCATCAAAATTAAAATCTTTGTGCTTCAAAAGATGCCATCAAGAAAATGAAAAGACAGTGTTACAGCTCTTTTAGAATTTGTCTAGCAGGTGTTCCTGTTTTTGCGGGAAAGCCCCTCTGGAAAAAAAAAAAAAGAAACATTCAGCTGGGCATGGTGGCGTGTGCCTGTAATCCCAGCTACTCAGGAGGCTGAGGCAGGAGAATTGCCTGAACCCAGGAGGCAGAGGTTGCGGTGAGCCGAGATCGCGCCATTGCACTCCAGCCTGGGTAACAAGAGTGAAACTCCGTCTCAAAAAAAAAAAGAAACAAAAGAAAATGAAAAGACAACTCACAGACTAGGAGAAAATATTTGTAAATCATCTATCTGATAAAGGACTTGTATCCAAAATATATAATGAACTCTTATAACTCAACAAAAAGACAACCCAATTTTTAAATGGCCAAAGACTTGAATACACATTTCTCCCCAAAAGATATACAAATGGCCAATAAACACACAAAAAGATGCTCAACATATTTAGTCATTAGGTAAATGCAAACCAAAACCACAGCAAGATATTCCTTCACATCCATTACAATGGCTATAATAATAATAAAAAAAAAAAAAAAAGACAGATGATAGTGAGGATTGGCCAGGAGAAACTAGAGCCCTTGAGTCACTGTGGAAAAGGGTTTGACAGTTCCAAAGGGTTTGAGCACTGTGGAAAAGGGTTTGAAAAAGGGTTTGGCAGTTTGCTGGCTCCTGTGGTAACACAGTTATCACACAACCCAGCAATTCTACTCCCAGGTATCTATCCAAGAGAAATAAAAACATACTTCCACATAAAAACTTGTACACAAATGTTCATAACATATTCAAGAGAAATGAAAACATCCACACAAAAACTTGTGCATAAATGTTCATGGCATTATCCATAATACCAAAAAGCTGAAATGACCCAAATGTCCATCAACTGATAAATAGAGAAACAAAATGTGGTATATCTATGACCTATACAATGGAAAATTACTTGACAATTAGAAAAATAAAGTATTCATTCATGTTACCACATGAATGAACCAGAAAAACATTATGCTATGTGAAAGAATTTACAAAAGACCACATACTGTATATCATTATTTAATATATCTAGAAAAGGCAAATCTGGAGAGACAAAAAGTAGGTATATGCCTAGGATGGGGAGTTATGGTGGTAGGGGAGTGGTCAGAATTAGGGAATAACTGCTAATGAGTACAACGTTTCTTTTGGGGTGATAAAAATGTTTTAAAATTAGATTACTTTGATGGTTGCACAACTCTGAAAAGATATTAAGAACCACTGAAATGTACACCTTAAACAGATGAACTTTATGGTATGTAAATCGTATCTCAAAAAAGCATTATGCTAAGTGAAGGAAGCCAGACTTCAAAGATTACATATTGTATGATTCCATTTATAACACTGTGGAAAAGGCAAAACTGTAAGGACAGAAATCAGATTTGTGGCTGCCAGAGCTGGAGAAAGAGGAAAAGACTGATCATAAAGGGGCATAAGAGAAATTTACAGGGTGGTGAAAATATTCCATGTAAGGTAGTTACATAACTTGTAAATATTTGTCAAAATTCATAGAACTGTACAGCTAAAAAAGTGAATTTTAATCTGTGTAAACTGTTTCCCAATAAATCTGACTTTTAAAAAGGCAAGTTTGGCCAGGCATGGTGTCTCATGCCTGTAATCCCAGTACTTTGTGAGGCTGAAACGGGGGATCACGAGGTCAGGAATTCAAGACTGGCCTGGACAACATAGTAAAACCCTGTCTCTACTAAATATACAAAAAAATTAGTCAGGCATGGTGGCAGGCGCCTGTAATCCCAGCTACTTGGGAGGCTGAAGCAAGGAGAATTGCTTGAATCTGGGAGGCAGAGGTTGTAGTGAGCAGAGATCACTCCCCTGCACTCCCGCCCAGGCAACAGAGACTCTGTCTCAAAAATTAAAAATTAAAAATAATAAAAAGGCAAGTTTACATTGGAGAGATACAGAAACCTATTTTTGGAAACTTGAGATCAAAAGAAAAGTGGAAACCTTTGAAATATACCAGAACTCGCCCTTACTGAGTTCTATAACATATAAAGAACATGCCATCAAGATTATGGATACCATCAAGATTATATAATATTGCCTATGACAGAAAGACAATATAGTCAAATATTGTGGACCATGGCAGAATTCTCCTTGGAATTTGGGATCAATGTTAGAAAAACTCCTCCCTCTGGAAGGACAACCAGTGAAAGTCAACATAAAGTTTCCTGGCCAAGTCCTCTAAATTAGAGGGGAAATTACATTCAGAGTTGAGTTTTTTTTTTTTTTTTATTTTATTTATTTTGTTT
>NW_016107324.1:11963880-11973371 GCF_001604975.1 Cebus imitator | reverse complement strand
AAAAAAAAAAAAAAAGCGGAGCATGGTGGCACACGCCTATAGTCTCAGCTACTTGGGGGTCTGAGGCACGAGAATCGCTTGAACTCGAAAGCGGGAGGTTGCAGTGGGCAGAGATCGCGCTATTGCACTACAGCCTGGGCAACAAGAGTGAAACACCATCGAAAAAGGCAGAAAAGAAAAGGACCCAAGTCGAATCAAAGTAAACAGTACACTGTAGACTGGGATGTATCTTTAAAAAAAATTTAAGAAAAAGCAGGGCGCGGTGGCTCACGGCTGTAATCCCAGCACTTTGGGAGGCTGACGCGGGCAGATCACCTGAGGTAAGGAACTGAAGACCAGCCTGACCAACATCCCGTCTCTACTAAAAATACAAAATTAGCCAGGGGTGGTGGCGCATGCCTGTAATCCCAGCTACTTGGGATACTGACGCAGGAGAATCGCTGGAACCTGGGAATCCGAGGTTGAGGTGAGCCGAGATCGCACCATTGCACTGCAGCCTGGGCGACAATAGCGAATCTCCATCTCAAAAATAAATAAGAAAAGGAAAAATTAACCTGTCTGAAAAAAAAGTCCTATTTGCACAGGTACAGTAATCTGCATGAAGGAGGAGAAGAGGAGAAGACTACCAGCAATTAGTAAGTACTACCTAAAGGAGAAAGAAAACTGATTCTGGTAGATATATAATTACTAGAACTCTACTACAGAACAGAGGTCATTTATAAGACTTTGAAAGAATATCCCTCAAATCCACTTGATTCCCTTTGCCTTCCAGATAGCTTTCTAATCTGGTTTTCCAAAGTCTCTGATCCTAAAAGTAGTGCCTACAATGGCAGAAACTAGTATTTCACTATACCATTATAATTTATAAACTAATATTCTGGATTATATATAAAAAACAAAAGTTCTTATGATTTTAGTTAGCATGAATCAATCCCCCAGAACCTGAAATCTGTTGAACAAGCATATAAAGCTGTATTTTGTGTTCTGCAAAACCAAAGACCAAATCATAGACAGAAGCAGTCTCCAAGCTCTTCCTTTGACAACTCTTTCTTTAAAAGGAACAACTGTATTTATAAAGAATATCCTTCACAGAGGGAACACACACACATTAAACAAACAACTTAGAGAGCCAAGGATAAATTTCTTGAACTACAGAACATCTGTGCTAAAAGGGACTGGAGGGATCATCTATTTGTGCCTCCTCATTTGCCAGACTAGAGGGTTACATTGCAATTTTAGAGATTAAGTTACCTGACCAAGGTTTCAAAGTTAATCAGTGTCAGGCATTTAACAGAGTTCTCCTAAATCACTCCAAGTCATCATCAGAGAGAAGTAAAACAACTGTAGCCAGGCACAACGGTGTGTGCCTATAACTCCAGCTACTCGGGAAGCTGAAGTGGGAAGATCACTTGAGACCAGGAGCTCAAGGCTGCAGTGCACTGTTCTCCACACCTGTGAACAGCCACTGCACTCCAGCCTGGACAACATAATGAGACTCCATCTCTTAAAAAATAAAAAAGGCAAAAAAAGACAACTCTGTAGTCACACAGACCCAAGTTCAAATCCTGGCTTCCCCACTGACTACTCCTGGGACATTATTTCACCTCTCTAAGCCTCATTGTACTCATCTGTAATTAGAGACAATATCATTTTATATCTTACAGATAAGATTAAATGAAAGAATGCATATAAAGTACTTAGCACAGAGCCTGGAACAAAGAACTTAATAATTTTTTGAATTAACATATATTACAAATTAAAGATATTTAATATGGACATTACAGCAAATAACTCCCTAAGACACAAAAATGGCACCATGTTATAATATGCATAATTTTTCAGTACTTTCATTTTAATTCTAAGTATGTCAGAAATATTATTTTAAAAGGAACAAAGAGGCCAGGCACAGTGGTTCAGGCCTGTAATCCCAGCACTTTGGGAGGCCAAGGTGGGCAGATCATGAGGTCAGGAGATAGAGACCATCCTGGCCGACATGGTGAAACCCTGTTTCTACTAAAAAATACCAAAAGAAATTAGCCGGGCATGGTGGCATGCGCCTATAGTCCTAGCTACTTGGGAGGGTGAGGCAGGAGAATTGCTTGAATCCAGGAGGCACGGTTGCAGTGAGCTGAGATCACGCCACTGCACTCCAGCTTGGGCGACAGAGTGAGACTCTGACTCAAAAAAAAAAAAAGAAAAAAAAGGAACAAAGAATCACAGAGAAAGGATGTAAAAGAATACTGGTCAGGCAGTGGCTCACGCCTGTATTCCCAGCACTTTGGGAGGCCAAGGCTGGCAGATCACTTGAGGTCAGGAGTTCAAGACCAGTCTGGCTAACATACTGAAACCCTGTCTCCACTAAAAATACAAAAATTAGCCAAGCATGATAGCAGATGCCTGTAATCCCAGCTACTCAGGAGGCTGAGGCAGGAGAGCCTTGAACACTTGAGCCTGGGAGGTAGAAGTTGCAGTGGGCTGAGATTGTGACCCTGTATTCTAGCCTAGATGACGGAGTAAGATCCATCTCAAAAAAAAAAAAAATACTGCCAAGATACCATTTATAAATCCTTAATTTTTATCTTTTTTTATTAGAATATAATTGATAAAGTCAATTATATATGTTTACTTATAAGTAGATATGTTTTGACATGTGATATTTAAGAATAAAATACTGATATATAATTTTGAAAAGTAACTGGATCCTAATCAAGTGAGAAAACATTCTACAGCAATAATAAACCATAAACACAAACCTAATAATAAACACATTTGGTCAGAAAAACTAATTTAATCACTTTTATTTTTTTTAAAACCAGGTCTCAGTCTGTTGCCCAGGCTGTAATACGGTGGCTCGATGACAAGTCACTCCAGCCTCCAATTCTTGGGCTCAAGCAATTTTTCCACCTCAGCCTCCCAAGTAGCTGGAACTACACGGGCAGGCCATCACGCCTGGTTAATTTTTTTTTATTTTTTGAGAGACAGGGGTGTCAATATGTTGCTCAGGCTGGTCTCAAACTCCTGAACTCAAGCAATCTTCCCACCTTAGTCCCCCAAAGTGTTGGAGGCATGAGCTACTGTGCCCAGCCTAATCTTTTTATATTTTTTATTAAGTAATAGTTACAGACACACAAAAAGTTGCAAAAAATAATATGGAGATGTCCCACATGCCCTTCAACCACCTTCCCCCAATGATAACATCTTACATAACTATAGTATGTTATCAAAACCAGGAAATTTACATTGACACTGAGATATAATTCACATACCATAAAATTCACCACTTTATAGTATACAATTAAGTCGTTTTTAGTATGTTCCCAGAATTGTGCAACCCTCACCACTAACTAACCACCTTTTAAAGCCACCATGGGCTAGGCACAGTGGCTCATACCCATAATCCTAGCATTTTGGGAGGCTGAGGTGGGAGGATTAGTTAAGCCCAGGAGTTTGAAACCAGCCTGATCAACATAGCAGAACCCTGTCTCTATGAAGGAAAATTTTTTAAATTAGCTGGGCTTGCTGGCATGCACCTGTAGTCCCAGCTACTAGGGAGGCTGACGCAGGAGGATTGCTTGAGCCCAGGAGTTCAAGTGTGCAGTGAGCCAAGATCATGACACTGTACTCCAGCCTCGGCAACAGGGCGAGAGGCTGTCTCAAAACAAAACAAAACAAATAATACCATCATAGCATAACTCTCAAGAATAGAAAATGCGATGGGTTCATTTTTTTCACTATTTAGCTCAAGCTAGAAGTAACATTACATTTGCTTTTTCTTTTTCTTTTTTTTTGAGACAAAGTATTGCTCTGTCGCCCAGTCTAAAGTGCCCACCATCTCACCTCACTGCAACCTCCATCTCCCAGGTTCCCAGGTTCAAGCAATTCTCCTGCCTCAACCTCCCTAGTGGCTGGGATTACAGGAGTGTGCCATCACACCCTGCTAATTTTTATATTTTTAGTAAAGATGAGGTTTCACCATGTTGGTGAATGGCTGACCTCATGTGATTCGCCTACCTCAGCCTCCCAAAGTGCTGGAATTGCAGGTGTGAGCCACAGTGCCTGGCCCTACGTTTGCATTATTTAATAATCATTTTTTCAGAGCTAATAATTTTATTCATACACATCTACAATCAACATATATTAAGCCCCTAGGTGACACCTTAGTTACTAGCTGTACAAAGATATCTCTGCTCTTCAAACAGTTCACAGTACAGTGAGCAGCAGACATGAGTAAATGTTCACATTTCAATATGGTAAGTGCTGTAAGTTCCCCAAGTCACTGCCCAGCAACAATGTAGAGGGAGTCTACCTTGGAACAAGGAGGCTGGTGATCCATGCAGTGAGAAAAGATGCATATGGAAGATAAGACAAGACAATGCTGGAAAGGGAGGTAGCAGAGAGTTTATGGAAGGCCTTTTATGCCATGCTAAAAGGCTACTGTTACCTTGTAGGCAATGGGAAAACCATAAAGGATTTTTAAAAGAAAAGATAGAGTTGCATTTGAATGAGTCCACCACTCCACAGGAAGATAAAACCTACACAATTTGGTTCCCACATCTGGCAAAGGCAAATGGGGAGCCAGAGAATGCAATGTCGTCAGCATTATATAGTGGCTGGTCCAGGAGAGGGTTTATACCCAGCACCAGTGCACTATAGCAGAGTATTTTTCAGTGAGGTGTTCGCTATGATTCATTGATTGTTGAAGATTTTAAATGTCACCCCCACAAAAAGGCCAGGCTCAGAGGGCTCCTTTTAACCATTAAATCTCTACCATCACACACAGCTGCAACAACAAAAAATAGAAATCAGCCAGCATGGTGGCTCACACCTGTAATTCCAGCACTTTGGGAAGCTGAGACAGGTGGATCACCTGAGGTCAGGAGTTTGAGATCAGCCTGGCCAACATGGTGAAACCCCATCTCTACTAAAAATACAAAAATTAGCCGGCTGTGGTGGCATGAGTCTGTAGTCCCAGCTACTGGAGAGGCTGAGAAAGGAGAATTGCTTAAACTGGGAAGGTGCAAGTTGCAGTAAGCCAAGATCACACCACTGCACTTTAGCCTGGGCAACAGAGCAAGGCTCGGTCTCAAAAAAAAAAAAAAAAAAAAAAAAAAAAAATCTCCAGTATTCTTTCATTATCCTCAATCTGCTACTCCAGATTCTGACCACATATTTCTACGTAAGGCTTATCTCACTCCAACCCTCTGATTCTCTGGTTTTGATCTTTTGTTTCTCCATTTAGTCAATTATTTTAATTCTCCCTCCACTTTCACTAACTTTGGCTATCCAAAGTAAAGACTTTACTGGCCATGGAAAGTCCACCTCCTGCCACCATGTGTACCCACCATTCCTGAAGCACCAGACCTGAAGATATAGTAGACATAGAGTCACATTGGGTCCATTAATCCATTAAGAAATTATTACCAAAAAAAGTTAATGGAAGCTCTAAACATATAATACCAATCTAGCTAAAGCCCAAGGCTTTCAGGAATCTTTAGGATGGCGCTCCAAGATGTCATTTTATACAATACAGATTTCCATTTGTTTGTACTATCTCAATTAACTAAATATGCAACACTCTTATATTTAAAAATGAACTTACAGTACATGTATCACATTATGCCTTAATGTACATTTACTTACACTATGATTGTACCTATTTAATACCTCTCACCACCAACAGAAGGTATGACCATCACACAAAGAATCTGACCATACAAAGGTATAACTAAGCAGTGATGGCAATTAGAAATGGTGATAAAAGGCTGAGCATGGTGGCTAACGCCTGTAATCCCAGCACTGGGAACCCAAAGAGGGCAGATCACAAGGTGAGGAGTTTGAGACCAGCCTGGCCAATATGGTAAAATCCCGCCTCTACTAAAAATAAAAAAAAATTAGCTGGGCCTGGTAGCGCATGCCTGTAATCCCAGCTACTCAGGAGGCTGAGGCAGGAGTACTGTTTGAACCCGGGAGGCAGAGGTGGCAGTAAGCCGAGATCGCGCCACTGCACTCCACTGCACTCCAACCTGGGTGACAGAGAGAGACTCCATCTCAAAAAAAANAAAAAAAAAAAAAAAAAAAGAAAGAAATGGTCATAAAAGACTCTATTAAATGAGAGGCTAAAACTATATCCCTAAGGAGATAATAAGAGATGCGCAGAAGGGCTGTCTTGTCAGGAAAGCTGGCAAGAAATAAAATTGTGGAATTCAGAGAGTGAAGAGAAAGTAAAATTCTTACACTGCTTTTGTCATTTTCTTTCAGCCAGAAAGTAGCTTATGTGAGATAAATCATTAGTAAAAATAGTCCATAATATTTTATAATGACACACTGAAAGATCTCATTTGCAGCAAGACAGTATATCATTATAACTGTCTCTTTAAAAATAATCAGACTGACTGGTATACACAATATTATGAATTAGAATATGGGTAATATCTCCTTTTCTATAAAATTAAAACGCAATTCATAGATGAGCATTTTGTAATGTGGCTATTCATTTAAACAAGCTTTCCTAAATTACTTTAAATTAAAAAGTAAGCAGAGAAAGTACAAATTTTTCAGATTAGCTGTGCTGCTTAGTTGGTTCAGAATCTTATGTCCTACAGCTACACCAAGAAAACTTATCTCCCAATTTTTTTAAAACCTATTTCACATGTACTAGAATCTGAAGCTGGGCATAGTTTGAAGAAGTTGCATTCTAGTACTGAGACTGCCTTATGTTTTTATCAAAGTTTCACTACTCAACAGCCAAATTTCTTTTAATAGTATAACTTCCAAATGGCCTCCCAAATAGCTGATGGCCAATTCTGTTAGATAAGCTTACTAAGAAAATGCAGGCTTAATATGCCTTATAACATTCCAGACTTCACTGCCAATCCATGAAATCCTTCTGACCTACAAACCCCCAAATCCATAATAACTTTGGGGCTTTTAGAGTCTTCTAGAAGCAAGGCTAGGCATGGTGGCTCACATCTGTAATCCCAGTACTTTGGGAGGCTGAGGCGAGTGGATTGCTTGAAGCCAAGAGTTCGAAACTAGCCTGTCCAATATAGTGAAACCCCTTCTGTGCTAAAAATACCAAAAGTAGCCAAGCATGTTAGTGCATGCCTGTAATCCCAGCTACTCAGGAGGCAGAGACACAAGAACTGCTTGAACTAAGAGGCAGAGTTTGCAGTGAGCTGACATTATATGACTGCACTCCACCCTGGGCAACAGAGTGAGACTCCATCTTTAAAAAAAAAAAAAAAAAAAAAAAGGCCGGGAGCAGTGACTCACATCTATAATCTCAGCACTTTGGGAGGGGAAGGTGAGTGGATCACCTGAGGTCAGGAGTTCAAGACCAACCTGGCCAACATGGTGAAACCCCATCTCTATTAAAAATATAAAAATTAGCCAAGTGTGGTGGCAGGCACCTGGGAGACTAAGGCAGGAGAATCACTTGAAACCGGGAGGCAGAGCTTGCACTGAGCCGAGATCGTGCCATTGCACTCCAGCCTGGGTGACAGAGTGAGACTCCATCTCAAAAAAAAAAAAAAAAAAAAACACCAAAAAACAAAGATGCTTTTAGAGGCAAAAAATCTAAATGAGGGCAGGCTGGATGCTTTCTTCATCTTAAATTACCTCTAGAAGTACATGAGATCCTTATGTGAATTGATTAATTCCACTTTCTAGTGTTCTGATCAATGTTCTTACCTGCCTGGTTCAAGTCTAACAAAACAAGAATCTTAGTGGCACTTCCTGCCTAGAATATTTGGAATCCTTTGGAAAACCTGAAGCCAACTTTTCTACTCAATATCCTCAAAATTAGACAGAGGCCCAGACTAGAGGACCTTGGGTTAAATTGAAGTGTAGAGAAAAAAGGATCTGCACCTGTCAGAGGTGAAGGATAATTTGCCTGACTAAGGAGTGCCTGGATGGAGTGCCAGACTAAGAGGGTTCCTAATGATTTGGCTTTTTCCTACTACAAGTTCACTGAAAGTGGCCAGACATTTGAGTGTGCCCTGCGGCATGCAGGTTTGATGGACTACTATTTATTTCAGGCCTTGGGCCTGTGGGCCTTTGCTAATTTTTCTGGCTCCCACAATACCACTTCACAGCAAGCCCCCTTAATCTCTCCAATAAAGTGGAAGGTCTGTATTGTCAGTCATCCTGTATTCATCATCAGTCTTTATCCCTTCTTTTTCTCCTTTTCCAGAGCAAAATAACCTATTAGCATTGGCATTCTGCCGAACACTGATTGCCCAAATGCCGAACAGTGCTTTCTTGGAGGTTCCCATCCCCAAAGCTCTAGCCTGGCATTGTGTTGAGTACTAACAGTACACACTGCATAGGGCTGGGAACTTCGAAGCTGTCAGGCAGGGGTTCACTGGGGAATTGAGAGACGCAATCCTCAGTCCTCAAGAGAAGCTATTTTTGGTGGCCGCTTAGCTTTAGGAACAGAGATGCTGAAATGTGCCTTTTAGGACTTCATGGGTCACACTTCTTAACTGTAAATGCACAATTGGTGCTGCACTGTATTCATCAAAGGATTTTCAAACATCAGCTAAAAGTTGCAATTTGATACCTTCTTTTTTGTCAGATGATTAAACTGATGCCGAAGAAATAAAATTCATATGTAGTTACTGCAGTCACAGAATGAAGACTGAAATCTGAATCCACCTTTTCTTAACATAATGCCGTTGCTTTTTGAAAAAAATCTTAATTTGTGTTATACAGTTTTAAAATTAGATTTAATTCAACACCGCCTTTATACATTTATTTTTAATTTAGATTGATTCCTCTCTGCATGTCAAGTATAATTGAAATTTACTGACAGTAATTTTCCCTAAGCAAATTTCTGTTGTTTGACTCAACTGTACCAGAGTAAGTCAGATAAACTTACTAAAGAAAAAAAACTAAAGAGTTTACATTTTTAACTTCTCCTCTTAGAAGTAGTCTGCTATTGGTCAGGCCTGGTGGCTCATGCCTGTAATCCCAGCAACTTTGGGAGGCCGGAGCCGGCGGATCACAAGGTCAGGAGATTGAAACCACCTTGGCTAACAGGGTGAAACCCCGTCTCTACTAAAAATACAAAAATGAGCCAGCCGTGGTGGCACGCGCCTGTGGTCCCAGCTACTCGGGAGGCTGAGGCGGAAGAATCAGTTGAACCCAGGAGGCGGAGGATTCAGTAAAACCCAGGAGGCGGAGGATTCAGTAAACTGAGATTGTGCCGCTGCACTCCAGCCTGGCAACAGAGCAAGACTCCGTTTTAAAAATAAATAAATAAATAAATACAAAAATTAGCCAGGTGTGGTGCGCGCCTATAGTCTCAGCTACTTGGTAGGCTAGGCAGGAGAATCCCCTGAACCCGGGAGGCAGAGGTTGCCGTGAGCCGAGATTGCGCCACTACACTCCAGCCTAGGCAACAGAGCGAGACTCCCATCTCAAAAAAAAAAAAAAAAAAAAAAAAAAAAAAAAAAAAACAGCCGAAAAAAAAAAAAAAAAAAAAAAAAAAA
>NW_016107324.1:11957865-11962863 GCF_001604975.1 Cebus imitator | reverse complement strand
CCCAGGAGGCGGAGGTTGCGGTGAGCCGAGATCGCGCCATTGCACTCCAGCCTGGGTAACAAGACTGAAACTCCGTCTCAAAAAAAAAAAAAAAAGAAATGTGAGACTCATTCTTCGCCTCTCCCTCTCCCTCACAATTTACATCCAGTCAATCAACACTTGTCCATTTTACCTACAAAACGTCTCTGTAACCCTGTAGTAGTGATTCTCAAACCTCAGCAAGCTTAAGAATCACCTGGAAGACTTGTTAAACAGATTGCTGACTCCAGCCCTGGAGTTTTTGATTCACTAGGTCTGGAATGAGTCAAGAATTTGCATTTCTAACAAGTACCCGCGTAATATGTATAAAGCCTATCTAGGGGCCATACTTTGAGAGCCACTGCTTTATCCAATTCCTTATTTCATTTTCCATGCTTTTGAGAGACCTCAAAATTTCAACTGAAGCAAAAGAACCCCTGAGTTGTGACACAGTAAAATGACTCAAAAAAGGCATAAGAATAGCTAGATTTGGTCCTGATTTTGAATGATTTCTGTTGGTGGCCAGTGGTTGTCTGAGGCTTTGAAATGATAATTTAACACACAGGAATGAGTTCTAGGCATTTCTGGAGCGGTCCAGAGCACCTCTAAATACGAAGCAGCAGATGAGGTCATGGTAATTCAGGGAGTCAGAAGTGGAGGGGTGGGGGGTTGAAAGCTATAATCACTGTCAAAGGGGTGTTCTCTGTAGACAAGTGAATGGAGCTATTGTACACAAACTCAGTGGTTGCCAAGCATGTGGCCCAATTATTTTGCCTTCATGAGCATGGCACGGAAGGATCTCTTTAGAGAACTTGATTCACACAAGTTTGTGTTTAGTCTAACGGTAGCAGGCAAAAGCCTGGGGAATTTGAACCTAAGTAAAAGTCTTAACAAGTTCCTGCCTCCCAAATCTAGGATATAATACTGGACAGTTGGTAAGACCATAAAAGTAAAACAGAATCCTTAGAAAAAACATAACAATTACAACTGATGAAAAACCAATATAGGGGACTATCTTGGTCAAAATGCTGACAACAATAATGAGGATCACATGCTGACCATGGGAGACAAAATGTCCGTAAATTTCTCTGAGACGGTTTTAACCTCATGGAGAAACTGGAGGTTGGAGTATGTGAACTCAGACCCTCTGCTCTCCCTGATTTATCTTTGGCTCTACCTATATTTACAGTGTTTTTAAAAGTCCAAACCTTTTTTTTTTTCTTTTTGAGACAGAGTCCCACTCTGCCCCCCAGGATGGAGTGCAATGGCAAGATCTCAGCTCACTGCAACCTCTAACTCCCAGGTTCAAGCAATTTTCCTGCATCAGCCTCCTGAGTAGCTGAGACTACAGGCATGCAACATCACACACCTGGCTAATTTTTGTATTTTTAGTAGAGATGGGGGTTTCACCATGTTGGCCAGGCTGGTCTCGAGCTTCTGACCTCAAGTGATCCACCCACCTCAGCCTCCCAAATTGCCAGGCTTGGCTAGCCACCACACCTAGCCAAAAGCCCAAAGAGTTTTATTGGTCACCAGGGTCTAGGGTCTTAAAAGGAATGGAAGACCTGCTTCAATCGCTAGGATAGACATATTAATTGGCGTTTTGCTCTTTTAGGGGAAACACCCTTCTCCCTGCAACATGGGAATGGAGATGCTTTAGTATTCTTCAGATTTCTTAGCTGCATAAGAAAACCACTGAGGTGGTTGGCCTAAGCCCCAAAGGGTCAAGGCGAGAAAACAGAGGAGCAACAACCATCACCTGGCCTCCAGGAAAGCAGCACTGCCCTTCCTGGACACTACAGAAGTGAGAAACAGAAACAATAAGGTTGCTGCCAATCATTCCATGATATTCACTTGTTTAGTACAAGCCCTAACTAGGCACATTTGAGGGAAGAGCAGCTCACTGTAAGCTACTCCATGAAAGCGGGTCTGCAGAGTCAGAATGTTATAGATGAGGCTATCAAAAGTGAATTCAACTTAGATGTAACTAGAAACAGGATGGGAAGCATGGTTCACTTCCTCTTGGAGCAAGAGGTGAGAAAATGAGGCTGTGAGGAGGTCTGCCTCCTGTTTTATGGGGTACTGACTAAGGGGAAAGGTATGCAGGAAACTTCTGTAGCTATGGTAATCCCCACACTCAAAATCCTAATTCTGGAAGCACTCTAACACTCCATGAAGCACTGCGTCACACAATATTCATTTGATCTAAGCCCTCTAAACTTGCAGAGATAGAGGCAGGGGGTGATGGGACCTGAAAATTCTGAAATCCTAAAAGACAAACCAAAAAGTCATTGGAGCTATACCAACTGGCACTCCACTAATTCACCAAAGGAAAATTGCAGAAAATTATAAGAGACCTCAAAGACCTCATAAATACCATATTAACATACTGTGCTTCTCAACCAGGGTGAGGGGTCCCACAGCAAAATGGTTTGTAACGGAATGGAATGAAACTATAGTTATACAGTTGTTGCAACTGTTTATTGCTTTCAGGAATAAGAAATTTTGAATTGTTAAAGTAAACAAATTAGAACAAATATTTACTGAACTCTATGAAAGGTACTGAACTAGATTAGATAATTCTTGGGGTTGATGATTTATAGCTTTCTCTTAATCTATTATAAAGTCTAAAGCATAATCTACCATAAAATCAAGTTCTTAAAATAATTGAAAATATTTTAATATAATAGTTAATGTATCATTGGTAAATCTCTTCTAAAGCTAATGCCTTGCATCTTATTTTGGGTTATACATTTTCATAGCTATTCATAAACCACTACAAATGTATAACAAAAATGACTATTTTTCGGTTTTCAGCTTGTGGCTGTCTGATTTTATGTGAGCAAACAACTTTTGTTTTTAAAATATATTAATGATAGCACAGACATAATAAATGAGTCTCTGGGCAATGTAACATACAGAGGACTCAGAAACCACATGCTCTTTTATTAGACACTATGTTGAATTGCCTCATCTAGCATACTCATTCCAAGCATTTAGTAGAATGCAAATTCATACAAATACTCATGAGTAAAATCTTCTGTGGTGAATGAATGCTTCTAGATTTCTCTTGGATATCACTGACAGTTCCTCAGACAAGACTGTTTCAAAAAGAGAAAGAATGAGAGAACAGTTGCTTATCTAGAATGTACGTTGTATACTGAACAGGCTGATACGCATTAGTTTTATACAATAAATATTTAATATAGAAGTTAGAAACTGAATAGAAATGCTTTTAGGATTCTAGAAGGTTAATTCTGGAACTATCTTGGTTTCAGGAGTTTAACTGACTTGCTATTGTAACAGAGATCCTGAAGCAGTATAATTACTTGTTAAAGTTGTTTTTTTTTTTTTTAATCAAAATTCATGAAAATACAGTAGCTTAGTGTCTTTCTTTTTTTTTTGAGGCAGGGTCTCACTCTGTTGCCCAGGCTGGAGTGCAGTGGTGCAATCATGGCTCACTGCCGCCTCTACCTCCTGGGCTCAGGTGATTCTCCCACTTCAGCCTCTTGAGTAGCTGGGACTACAAATGTGCATCACCATGCCTGGCTAATCCTTTTTTTTTTTTTTTTTTTTTTTTAGTACAGACTGGGTCTCACCATGTTGCCCTGGCTTGTCTCAAACTCCTGGCCTCAAGCAATCAGCCCGCCTTAGCTTCTCTAAATGCTGGGATTACAGGCATGAGCCACAGTGCCCTGCCTTTTTTTCTATGTGAATAAAATTATCCTAGCTCTCTAACAACATCTCAATATCCCTTTTGCACTAATAAAACCAAAAATGCCACTTACCAAATATGAAGCAGTTCTAGAGAATACAAATCACAGTGAAGGCAATAAATGCCCCTATCAAACATAAGGCTTGGTAGGATAAAAGGGAAGTAAACATGAACTCTTGTCTTTTATAGAAGAGTTTTAAAAAAGAATTGAGTTATGCCAGCCTGAAATTTTACAATTTCATTGAAACTAATCAGAAATCATTTCACGGGGACCTAAGGCTAACGTTGATTTGTTTTCAAAAAAAGTAAAACGTTTCCCAATTCTATTTTTTATTTGAATAGAATAACATACAATGTACAGTATATAATCCTGTTTAAATGTTCCTTATTATTTATAATATTTCCAAATCACTTTATTTTTATTGTAAGTCTTAATATTCACATTTTATAGATGAGGAAATGTGAAGTGATTTGAGGAGTCAGAATGGAGGAAACAAAGATGGGATTAAAACACAAAAAGACCAGGGTTTATATACAGTATGGCCAGCAACTAACTATGAACAAGTTCTTCTGGCCTCCTGGACCTGTTCTTTCATTTGGAAAACAGGGATAATACCACCCACCTCTCAAATGATTGATGTAAGGCAAACTATCTAACAAAATGCTTAGTTAATTGTCAGCCATTCGGCTAACAACAGCTCTCCCACCAATCCACAATCCTATTTTCTTCCCATGAAACAATGGATATAGAATCAATCTACAATGCCATTGGAGGTAAATGATATAACATGCATGCAAAGTGCCTGGCAAGCACAGGGGTCAATACATTTGTTCTCTCCCTCCCTCTCTTACCCTAGCTACCACAGCTACTAAGTGGTTGAGCCACAATCAAATCCAAATATTGGTTATACTGTGGAACTGCCTCTGCACACACATTCTATTTTATGATAGTATCTTATTTAACTGCACAATTTAACCTGGCTGCTTAATCTATTATTTTAATGTATCCGCCAGTAAAACCAAATTCATTTCTAGAGTAGCTCACCTTTCAGTAATCACAAAAAAATTGATTAACATTTCTGACTTGAAAACAGATATCTTTTCAACACATATTTCTACTAGAAATTTTGTGATATATATTCTTATAATTTATAAACTATTATAAGCTGAAAGATAGTTAAGCTTCTCCTTGTCCACCTTGGGCTGGCGGGGGGAGGGTGGTCACCAAAAAAAAAAAAAAAAAAAAAGAAATGTGAGACTCATTC
>NW_016107324.1:11956740-11957825 GCF_001604975.1 Cebus imitator | reverse complement strand
AAAAAAAAAAAAAAAAAAGAAAGATAGTTAAAAATCTAATCCTTATAAGCTGGGCATGGGCATGGTGGTACACTTCTGTAGTACCAGCTACTTGGGAAGCTGAAGCAAGATAATCACGTCAACCCAGGAGTTCAAGTCCAGCCTGGGCAATATATCAAGATCCCATTTCTTAAAAATATATATATTCCTTATGATATTACATGCCTAAGCATGTAAATGACTCCTTTGGTACATTGAGTTCAAAGATATTAGGTATCTTTTCATTTTTTATTTTCCCCATTTTCTCCTAAATAACAAAGTAAGGTGATAAGTGTGGTAAATAAATATATATATGCATAAATGAAACACATGAGTGAAAAACAGATGAGTAGACCAAATCTGCATTTACGAGGCAATGACCTTCAAAACTGGCAGGGAGCTGTTAACAATGTTCTTCGCAGAGGAGCAATTATACTGCAACCCTCCTATGTATACTTTCATTTCTTATGGTCTACAAATACATTTGCATATCAGAAAGAGTGAAAGAATAGTCTGGTAACTGTGGCAACCTTCATTGAGAAGGTATAAGGCATTTTCATTACCTTAATAATTACATCCTAAATGCCAGATCAGAATAAATGCTGCATTATGGAAGGATAGACAAATACTTTGATGGAATTTCCTACAACTGAAATTTACCAAATGTAACTATCATGACTCTAAACCAGTGATACATTTCTGATTATGCTGAGGCTCTAAAATCATTCTAAAATAAATACCTTATAGAAACAAAAATATGGCATACAGCACTTTAAGGAAAACCAGTTCAAATTATCACCAAAAAAAATTAAAATATACAGTATCGCAGTGCCTAAAATGTTGGAAATATTGCTTAACCTAATAAGAAGCTCACAGATCCTTTCCATACTGATTTAAAAGACCCCGTGCCCAATGTTTAACAAATAAGCACATGCACACAAACACACACACATGCACGCACACACTACAGAAATGCATGAGGGCAAAGTTGATAAGAAAAGCTCAATTTCTAAATGTTCAAAAAAGCTACATGCAGAAAATGTTAATTTCCTATAAGATACTATCTT
>NW_016107324.1:11934354-11956680 GCF_001604975.1 Cebus imitator | reverse complement strand
AAACAAAAGCAATTCATAACAGTGATGCCAAAGAATGACAACATTACACATACTTTACAATCCCTGTGTTTTTCAGATTCTATGCAAGAATCATAATGCACAATCATTAATGTGTCTAGACAGTGGACACTTACTACAGTGTGGCCATATTACACTAAGCTTAATTTTTAAGTGGCCTAGGTATTTTATAAAATTAAATTGTAATAATGTAAAATGAGAGCAGTAGGAAAATAAGTACAATCATAGTAGGATATGGCACAAATCCAGTAAGTCCTGTTTAACTCAAAAATATTCTTTTCCTCAATAGCAATAAAAACTACCACAATTATAATACCAATAAGCAACCTCAAAGGTTTCATTAATGGGGGAAAAAAATAACTATATGCCTCCTTGCAATACTTTAAAACCACAAGGTTAACAATCATTTCCAGTGAAATGGTGATGTGAATTGTGTTTCATTTGTATTCCAGACGTTGGCAAAAGTTAATGACCTGCCCTGGAAATTATTTCACATACCCCAAAAGTATTCTTAGGACTCATGCAGCCTAAAGCTCACACTGCCCTTGATATGCTATTGGATAAATGCCTTAAATTTTAAAACAAAAGGATAAAGACTTTTAAAAAGCTCTAGACAATATACTGAAATGGTGATGTCAAGTCAATGTATTCTCCTACCCCAGGAAAACAAAAAAACAAAAAAACTGGTATGGCACAACGATAAAATAGGAACAAAAAGTAGTATTCCACTCATTCAGCAAGGAAATAATACACAGCATCTCTCTATCATATTCAACTACAAAAATCCTTTCACTTGATGGCTAGCATCTTTATGACTGCTTAGTCCGTATTTAAGTGGCCTTAAAAAGAGATTTTGTGTTCTTTCTCTGCCCTCATGTATCTTTGGCAGCAGTCAGCACTTAATGCCCAGAGCTGGTTTCGAGGGGAGGGAGAAAAGGGAAAGTGAGGAGAAGGCTGAACTGAGCACAGAGTCAGCAGAGAGCAGCTGCTCTCATACAGTACCCAGCATCTTTCTCACACACGGCTATTTTCCGCTATTGAGCACTGTCAGCAAAAATAAACAAGGAGGCAGGGGGCAAGGAGACACCGAGGATAGGACCCAGGCCGACAGTTTTTGTCTGTCACATCTGAGCCAGAAGCCTCCTCTGGTTTCCTGCTGTAAAGGCAAAGGATCAGGTGAGACCCCTCCGGGTCTAACTCAATTTGCTTCTCCACAAAGAGCAGTTTCCGGCGATGAGCGCAGGATCCTCCTGGCTGATGAACTAAACACGGGAGCATAGTCAATGTTTTCAATCTCTGACTTTCTCATAAAGGAGGAGAGAGGGCTGTGACTGCATTCCCGGGAAAGACTACTACTCCTGACGTGCACACAGCAGTAGTGAAGGAACAGGAGCAAGAGGTAAAAATCCCTTCAAAAATACCAGGTTCTGAAAGAAACGCTGTGCAGCATTACCGTATCGTTGGCGTTTTTTTAAGTCGCCGATTCTTCCACTGCCAAGCCCCAAATCGCTGGGACTTGTTGCTAAATCTTTACCTCACACCCCCCAGAACCGCCCAACACAATAAGATTTGGGGATCGAAAGCCGGGAGGGCCTAAACCTCTAAAGCCCAGAGGGTTGGGCTCCCTTCAATAGGCCACTCTGCATGGGCTGCATTCAGTTCTACCTTCCGAAAGCTCTGACTCACAAATGCTTGGGGGGCGGGGGGGGGGGGGTGGAATTATGACATAAACCATTATCCTTCCAACCAAAGAAAGATAAGAAAAGCCAGCCATACGTCCTTGCCTGGCCAGAGAGCCAAAGCCTGCGCCCCCGACGGGGCGGCCGGGCTACGAGCCTACCGCCCTGCCCGCCTCCCTCTGGGCGCCCGGGAAAGGTGCACCCTACCCGGGCGGGCTCGAGGAGCCAGGACGGGGCGCCCTCACCCCGGGAGGGCAGGGGAGGACTTGGGGGTGTGGGACACGGAGACTCGCCCCGTGGCGGCGGTGACACACCGGGTGCCAGGGCTCCGGCAGGGGCTCCAGTGAAGGTACCCTGCACTGGGGCGGTCCGCCGCAACCAGGAACGGACAAAGCACGGCGCTGGGGCGACCCCCGGGCGGCGGCTGCCGACCGCCAAGTTAACCGGACTCGGGGCATGAGGGGGTTCCGCGGGCGGGGCGGGGCGGCGCGGCGCTGACCTGGATGGTGCAGGTGTACTCGCTGTCGTCCAGCAGCCTCACAGTGCAGCTGTACTCGCGCTCCAAGCTCCTGCTGCTGCCGCTCATCAACCTGCTCAGCATCTTCCCGCCCGCCCGCCCGCCCGGGAGCGACGCGGCGGCGCTGCGGACCCTGAACCAGGCGTCCCTCAGCCCGGCAGCTCCGCGCCGACCCCGGGCACTTGCACCATCACCCCGGCCCCGTCGCTGTCGCTGCCTCCCGCTGGCCTCGTTCCTCCTCCTTAGCCTCCTCCTTTGCCTCAGCCGCCACCGCCTCCCCCCAGCCCAGATCAAACGCTGGGCTCTGTTTCCTCGGCGCCCCACTGCCAGTGCCCAGCTCGCGGGGCGGGGCCTTAACCTGAGGGAGCCAATGGGAATCAGCGCGGCGGAACCGAGTGGCAGACCGAAGAGCCAATAGAGATAGGACACTGGGATGATGGGCGGAGTAAAGAAGCAATCACAGAAAAGCAGTCGGATCTAGTCAAGCCGGACCAGCCCTCTAGCGTCCCAAACGAGGGGCTCCTGTCCTCCCCGTGGTTCCTATGGATGCTGTTTCCCCTCCCCCGGGCCAGGTGTGAGCACCTAACTGGATTGATGCCTGCCACCTGAAATACACTTGAGCTGTGTTTCCGGAGCTAAGCCCCGCACCCTGCAACACCGCGGTTCCCGCCCTCTTGGGAGCCGGAGCGGGGAGGCTGCGGGTGCTGGATCACAGTCCCTGCACCTGCAGAATGCGGGTACCTCTCGCTCCAGATCAGGCGACTGCCCCCACCTGTGCTGTATCCTAAGTTGCACCGTCTGGCCTCTGCTCCAACCCTCTTATTTTGGGGAAGAAGAACTACTTAAATAAAAGCTAAAGAGACCTCAGAGGTTCTGAAGTACCCGGGTTTAATCCCCCAAAAAACTCTCCACTCTAACACCCTTTGCCTCCTTCTTTTTATTTTAGCAGACAAAAGAAGACTGCTCCTTCAGCTGGTAGGGAGCAGAGGAAGCATGAATCTTCTCCTTTCACTTTTAGAGCTGGAATTATGTCTTCAGATTTTCCCAAAAAAACACGAAAGTATGCCAGGAGCTATACATCACAAGGAATTGTCTCCTTCTCTTTGTCACCCCAAATCTACAGACTTCAAGTTTTTTACCAAAAACTTCACTAAGAAACATAATATTCTCTCTCAAAGGTTCTTGATGGGAGGAAACGTTATAAAATAATAGTGTCAGCCCGGTGCAGTTGCTCACGCCTGTAATCCCAACACTTTGGAAGGCCAGGGCGGCGGATCACCTAAGGTCAGGAGTTCAAGACCAGCCTGGCCAACATGGTGAAACTGCCGTCTCTACTAAAAATACAAAAAATTAGCCAGGTGTGGTGACAGATGCCTGTAATCCCAGCTACTTGGGAGGCTGAGACAGGAGAATCGCTTGAACCCAGGAAGCAAAGGTTGCAATAAGCCAAGGTAGTGGCCATTGCACTCCAGCCTGGGGGACAAGAGCAAGACTCTGTCTCAAAAAATAAATACATAAACAGGGCCGGGCGCGGTGGCTCACGCCTGTAATCCCAGCACTTTTGGGAGGCTGAGGCGGGAAGACCACGAGGTCAAGAGATTGAGACCATCCTGGCCAACATGGTGAAACCCCTTCTCTACTAAAAAAAAAAAAATACAAAAATTAGCTGGGCTTGGTGAGTCCCAGCTACTGGGGAGGCTGAGGCAGGAAAATCGCTTGAACCCGGGAGGCCGAGGTTGCAGTGAGCCGAGATCGCACCACTGCACTCCAGTCTGGGCAACAAGAGCAAAACTCCTTCTCAAAAATAAATAAATAAATAATCGTGTCTACATAGAACATTAATGTAATAAATATATTAGTTTAAAATAATAAAATAGGCATAATTTTCTATTATTTTCATTTACACTGTTCTTGTGTATAGGTATAACATATAACAAAAAGGAAGCTCTACATTAGCCTAGAAAACTAGTGTCTTCGGATTCCAATACTTTTCCCAATTTTTTTTTTTGTATGAGGAGACTCATTCTCATTCATTCTCTCTCTTTCTCTCTCCCTTTATCTATCTCTTCCTCCACCTCTTCCTCTTCCTCTTCCTTTTCATTACCATACTAACCTGGACTGCTCTTACTGGTTTCATTCTCCTTTGTGGCATTTAATAGCCAGAGAAGCACGTTTCCCTTTTCAATGTAATTCTGGTGGAGTTAGTTATGATTCTAGAAACAGTAAGTCAAGTGTTGCAGGCATAAAATCAGGCATGGGCTCCACTACTTTGTAGCTGAAGCAGACAGTCTGATGCCTGAAACATAATAGATATTCAATAAATGTTGAACTGAAGTAAATGGAATTCATGGATATTCTACAGTGTTTAAATCCCAGAGGAAGAAGCCCTGTGAAGAAATTCAAAATTTCAGGAAGATCCTGGAAACAAGTAAAATTATTAATATGCCAATGTGATAGTCTACAAAACTCAGCTTTGTTATATACCTGGAAGAAGATAATGAAATGTTTCAAGCCTGGCTCGGTAGCTCACGCCCGTAGCCCCATCTACTCGGGAGGGTGAGGCAGGAGATTTGCTTGAATCCAGGAAGGAAAGGCTGCAATGTTGCAGTGAGCCAAGTTGGGGCCACTGCACTCCAGCCTGGGTGACAAAGCAAGACTCTATCTCAAAAAAAAAAAAAATATATATATATATATATATATATATGTCCAAACAAGAACAGCTTGTCGAAGGCAAAAGTTACTGTTTGTTATAGAATCAACAAGAGCAAGAAAAAATGTCCAAGCTAGAGGAAGCCCAATAGTGTAATGGTAGGAAAGTGTGTTTAACATGTTATGCAAATAAGCAGCTGTTAGAATAAAAAGGCAAAGCACTATTAATCCAGAAAAGCTCTAAGAAACTGAATGCAGTCTTTTTTCAAAGTATGGCCATAGATGCAATCAATAGGGGTGAGATTGTGTCTGCTATGCCAATGTGTTAGGTAGCATCCTTGCTCAATCTGAGAAAATCATATCTACGGCTCAGTGCAGCAGCTCATGCCTGTAATCCCAACACTTTGGGAGGCCAAGGCAGGCAGATCGCTTGAGCTCAGGAGTTCAAGACTCACAAAGGCAACAAGGTGAAACCCTGTAGCAATGAAAATAATAATAATAATACAAAGATTAGCTGGGTGTAATGGCACACACCTGTAGTGCCAGCTAGCGGAAAGGCTGAGGTGGGAGAATTGCTTGAGCCTATTCGGGGGAGAAACTTGCCATGAGCCAAGATCACATCACTGCACTATAGCCTGTGCTAAAGAGACAGATCCTGCCTCAAAAAAAAAAAAAAATTGTAATAAAAAAATGGCGTATCTGCTTAGATGCTCACCTTACTGAAAGACCAGTTAGATATTCATTTCATGCTTAGGTATAATACTCAGAGAGAACTTCAAACTCTCCCTTCTTTCTCTAATACAAAATACTTTGTGAGGAAAACAGAGAATGAAAAAATAATGGAAGAAACGAAAGGATCTAGATGTATGCCTCCACAACAAAGCTCATGAGAAGAAGCCCAAGAGGAACTAGAAAGGAAGGGCTTATATAAAACCAATCTGAACTTTTGGAGACTAGGCAGAAGAATCAATTGAGCCAGGAGCTATGATTGCACCACTGCACACCAGCCTGGACGACAGAGCAAGACCTTGTCTCTAAATAAAATAAAATAAAAAGTAAAACCAAACCGAGGAATGTTTTGTTTGTCTTTGTTTTTGTCAAATCTATTAAGCAGGATGCCAAGGATGGAAAGGGTTTGTTTAATAAAAGGCCTCATTTGTCCTTGAGAACCAGGGTGCCATAGCTTTCATGTGTCTTTGAGTATAAAGGAGGCCATATTTTAAAAAAACGCAGTCCAAATTATAATGGCTCTGGACCCCCACCTCCCAAATTATCAGAATATCAGCCCTCTTGAATTTCTTTCCTGTCTCTACTATGAGGGAGTCCTCAGAGGAGGTACTATCTCCCACATATGCCTAAAATAACTGAACAAAGCATTCATCAGTTTGATTTGTGTCTCTGCTTCAGATGTTCTATAACCTGCTGTTCTGGGACACTCATCTTTCTCTTTAGCCAATGCAACCTTCACCATTGCTTTGTGTTTTGGCAGGAAGGGGCACTGCCTCACCAGGACATGACAAACGCAGGCCCTTCCCATCAAAGTTTCCCTCAACACAGCTAAGACCAGCCTGTAACTCCTAACAATATTTAGAAAAAAAGAATAATCCAAAGTATAACCTGCAAGTATGATATGGCTACTCTCAAAGCCTCATGGACTATGAATTAGATACAGGCCTGGCCTTACTGTCAGGCTTCCATTCTGGTTCATGTGACAGAAGACAACTTCCCCTCTCCAGCAAGAGTTTCCCTAACTATGTCTTAGGCATTTACTTCCAATCACTGTGAAAAAAACAACTCTCCTCACCCAGGTTAGGGTCCACTTTCCAAGTCCCATTTTCTGTCCCAGGTGCTACCTCTTCGTAGGATGACTGACCATGGAAATATCGACTTTTCTGGAGGAAACCCCAACCTGCATGCACGAGGGTATGACCTTGACCTCTGAGCCAACAGGGCCATCATATCAGAACACAATAGTCAACATCAGCACATTTCTCACAAAGATTAAATTATTCATTCTTTACATGTGGGTTAAGGTAAAGCCTTGTTAAAGCCAGTCCAGTCCCTTTATATATAATTATTTCTCCAGTAAGCAGTGGAAATCATGCCTGTCTTTGCTTTCCAATATTTATTAGGTCACAGCTTCTGCTCTCCAAAGAGCAGGGGCTCAAAAGGAGATTCACATCTCCACAGAAATAACAATGTATTGACACATATATGCTCTAAATCCACAAAGAAGAAAGAAACAGATTTTCTGTTCTCTCTTACATCAATGTCTGCAGAAGCAGTACTTCTGCTCCACACACAAAGATTTGCATATTCAAATGGAGCACTCTGCTTCTCAGTGTAAAGCATTTATATTCAGGTTAATGATTGCTTTATAGTTTTCTAAGAGTAATACATGTCTACTTGATTGAATATGAGTAATTAAACAATTCATGTAGTTTTCCCAGAGTACTCGGCCCTTGAAGAAATGCTCTAGTTTTCCTTTCCATCAGGACAGAAAAGCACATACAGTTTGAGAGACAATTTTTCTACCTAACCTTAGGACTTTCGGCTAGCTCCTATTAGATGTAGAAGAGGTATTTGATGTTTGGAAATATAAGCAGTACAAGTGCTTTTTAAAATGCCAAACTACAAACATTTACTGAGCATTTACTACGTGTTAGGCACTGTAACAACATTCTAGAATATCTAAGACATAGCCCAGATATGGGAAAAGGAAATAAATCAAGAAGTTGATTAAAAAAAAAAAAAAATTCTGGCCAGGTGGGGTGGCTCACACCTGTAATGCCAGCACTTTGGGAGGCTGAGGCAGACGCATCACAGTCAGGAGATTGAGACGATCCTGGCCAACATAAGTGAAACCCCGTCTCTACTAAAATACAAAAAATTAGCCGGGCATGGTGGTGGGCGCCTGTAATCCCAGCTACTCAGGAGGCTGAGGCAGGGGAATCGCTTGAGCCCCGGAAGGCAGAGGTTGCAGTGAGCCGAGATCACGTCACTGCATACTCCAGACTGGTGATTGAGCAAGACTCCATCTCAAAAAAAAAAAAAAAAATTCTTCACAGTGTAGAAGACAGTGTTAGATGTATGTAAATTAGCTATAATACAATACATGGAGCATGGGCGAAGTACTACAAGAGCACAATAAATGGTACAATTACGTAGGCTTAGTTAGGAGAGACAGTGAAGCCTTATAGAGAAAGCACATTTGAGTTGGACCTTGAGGACTGGAGTAGTCTCTTGATTGTGAAGAAGGCAGAAAAGATGGGTATGGGATGGAGAGTGATGTTCAAGTAGAGGAAATTGTATGAGCAAAGACACAGAAGCCCAAATAAGGTTGAGTATAGCATGCTCCAGAAACTGTAAGTTTCCCTGAATGGATAGCATGTGAGGTGCCTTGGCCAGAAAGAGATGGACTGAAGCCAGGTCCTGGAGGACTTTCACTGACATGCTTAGGAGTTTGGACTCTGTTACATAGTCAGTAGGCAGTTATTGGAGGTTTTTAAATAGAGAAGTGACAGGATCAGATCTGTGTTTTAAAATGATAATTTTGATAGCAGTGTAAAGGATTAATAGAGTACGAAGAACTTATTTGCTGGGGGAAAATGGATTCTGAAAAAAATAGACTATCTCTAATGAAGCATCAGAAGCATTTATAATAGGTCTCCCAGATTTGGGTGACAGGCTTTATTATATTTTCCAATCCGTTATAGCTCATTTTTCTTATATTTCCAGCTAGTTTTCAGCCATTATTCTAGCAATAAATGTGAATGAAACAAAGCAAATTAATTCACTTATTCAAAAAAAGTATTGGTGATCTACTATGTGCCAGTCGGCATGTCATGTGCTGACAGAATTCAAAGGTAAATAAAATGCATCTTCTCCAATCCTCAGAGAACTTACAGTCCCCTGCAACCAGAAAAATTCCTTCAACATTTTTTTTTTTTTTTTTTGGGACGGAGTTTCGCTGGTTACCCAGGCTGGAGTGCAATGGCGCGATCTCGGCTCACCGCAACCTCCGCCTCCTGGGTTCANTTTTGTATTTTTAGTAGAGACGGGGTTTCACCATGTTGACCAGGATGGTCTCGATCTCTTGACCTTGTGATCCACCCGCCTCGGCCTCCCAAAGTGCTGGGATTATAGGCTTGAGCCACCGCGCCCGGCCTCCTTCAACATTTTTTAAGTCATATATTTATGTAGATTGATATTCAATATACATTGGTTTAAAAAAGATATAAAGGGGAAAGGCAGCAAATATATGAGATAGCCCAAAAAATATGAGCAAAGAAAATATACAAAGAAGAAATCAGAATAACTCATATTTCTTGGCCAAGCACCATGGCTCACACTTGTAATCTCAGCACTTTGGGAGGTTGAGGCAGGTAGACTGCTTGAGGCCAGCAGTTCAAGACCAGCCTCGCCAACTAAATCCCCATCTCTACTAAAAATACAAAAATTAGCTAGGCTTGGTGGCGTGCGCCTGTAGTCCCAGCTACTTGGGAGGCTGAAGCAGGAGAATCACTTGAACACGGAAGGCAGAAGTTGCAGTGAGCCGAGATCACACCACTGCACTCCAGCATAGGTAAGAGAATGAGACTCTATCTCAAAAAAAACAAAAACAAAAACAAACAAACAAAAAAACCCAAAATAGTGTCAGTTGATCACTTGCTCTCTGAAATATTTAGTATTTGTACACCTTCTCCTGCCTCCATATTCCAACTTCCAATTTTGTGGTTTCTATTATTTCTATTTTGTCAGGGTTTCTAATACTTATAGCTTTTGGCAATCATACAAGGAGACTTCAAAAAGTTTATGACAAAAAGAGAATTAAAAGATAAACATTTTAAAAAACCCCTTTATTTCTCAATATAAGCTCCATCAAGTTCAAGCCACTTTTTAAAATGATGATATTTAGTCCATCCCTAAAGAACTGAGCATCGTGGAAATTTAACCATGTAAATGCAGTCTTTTACATTAAAATGTGTGCCTTTTAAAGATTTTGTTTAATATTAGGAAACAAAAAGAAGTTAGAAGGAACCAAACTAGCATGGTGAGGTGGATGCCTAGTGATTTCCCATCAAAACTCTCAGAAAATTGCTCCTGTCTGATGAGAGGAAAGGAATGAGCAGGAACGTTGTCATGGTACAGGAGAAATCTCTGGTGAAGATTTCCCAGGCTTTTTTTTTTTTTTTTTTTTTTTTTTTTTTTTTTTTTTTCCTTTTTTTTTTTTTTTTTTTTTTTTTTCTTTTTTTTTTTTTTTTTTGCTAAAGCTTTGGCTAACTTTCTCAAAACACTCTCATAATAAGCAGATGTTATGGTTCTTTGGCCCTCCAGAAAATCAACAAGCAAAATGCCTTGAGAATCCAAAAAACTGTTGCCATAACCTTTGTTCCTGAATGGTCCACTTTTGCTTGGACTGAACCATTGCCATATCTTGGAAGCCATTGCTTTGATTGTGTTTTTGTCTTCAGCACAATCTGGTAAAGCCATCGTAAACTGGTAGAGCCATGTTTCCTCTTCTGATACAATTCTTTGAAGAAATGCTTCAGGATCTTGATCCCACTTACTTAAATTTTCCTTGGAAAGCTCTGCTGTTGCCTGCAGCTGATCTGGATGCAACGGTTTTGGCACCCATCAAGTGGAGAGTTTGGCCAAGTTTAATTTTTTAGTCAGAATTGTATAAACTGAACAAGTTGAGAGTTCTGTGGTGTTAGCTATTATTTCTGCTGTTAATTATTGGTTCTCTTCAATTAGGGAATAAACAAGATTTTTTCCTCACAAATAAATGTGGATGGCCTGCCTCTGTGGGCTCCATTGTCAACATCATCTTGTCCCTTCTTAAAACGAGTTATCCATTTGTAAATTGCTGATTTATTTGGGATATTGTCCCCATAAACTTTTCATAAAGCATCAATGAGTTCACCATTCCTCCACCCAAGCTTCCACCATAAGTTTGATGTTTGTTCTTAGTTCAATTTTAACAGAATTCATATTGCTCTGATAGGGGCTCTTTTCACACTGATGTCTTATCCTTTTTAGTGCTTCAAACTAAGTCCTGTTCAACATGTTATAAAAAGTTAGAATTGGCCGGGTGTGGTGGCTCATGCCTGTAATCCAAGCACTTTGGAGGCCAAGGCGGGTGAATCACCTGAGGTCGGGATTTCAAGACCAGCCTGACCAACATGCTGAAACCCCATCTTATTTAAAAAAAAAAAAAAAAAAGTTAGAATTAGTTTATTTTCATGCAAGAAATTTTTGAAATCAATGCATAGTTTTTGAGGTTTTTGTTGTTGTTGTTAGTGTTGCATTTGTTGTTTTTTGAGATAGGGTCTTGTTCTGCTGCCCAGGCTAGAGTGCAGTGATGCAAGCATGGCTCACTGTAGCCTCAACCTCCTGGGCTCAAGTGATCCTCCCACCTCAGCTTCCCAAGTAGCTGGGACTACATGTGCATGTCACCATGCTCAGATAATTTTTTAAATATTTTTTTGTAGAGACAGGGGTTGGAGCGGTTTTCACTTTGGATGACCAGGCTGGTCTTGCACTCTGGGCCTCAAGCAATCCTCCCACCTCAGTCTCCTAAGCAGCAAGGACTACAGGCTTCTAAAGAATAGAGGCAAGGCGAGGAGTCACACCTTACTGGACCAGAATATTCTGTTTCTTTTATTGTCTCACTGCCCCACTTTTTTTGAGACAAAATCTCACTCCATTACCCAGGCTGGAGTGTAGTGGTGTAATCTTGGCTCACTGCAACCTCTGTCTCCTGGGCTTAAGTGATTCTCGTGCCTCAGCCTTTCTAGTAGCTGAGATTACAGGTATGTGTCACCACGCTCAGCTAAATTTTGGATTTTTAGTACAGATGGGGTTTCACCATGTTGGCCAGGCTGGTCTCAAACTCATGGCCTCACGTGATCCACCTGCTTAGGCCTCCCAAAGTGCTGGGATTACAGGCATGAGCCACCATGGCTGCCCCCTGCATTTTTTTTTTGGTAACATTTCACTTGTGTGTAAGGTTTTCCCCTTTACCTTGTTGTAGCTGTAATTTGATCTTTGTCAATGTATTTTTGTTGTTCATTTCATTAGCTATTGGTGTAAAGAAAAATCTGTGACTTTACCTAATTCTTCTATCTTATTCAGAACTCAGCTGAGCTCAACTGGGCTTGAAGTAGTTGCAAATCAAAGTTATTTTCATAAAGGGGTTCAAACAGAAGAAAAAGGAAGAATAAACATTCCACAATGCACATTCTAATTATTCAGTAAATGTCTGCGGAATTAATTTCAGTTTTCCTGGACATAGTTCAACTAATTAAAATTGCAAATCATTATTACACCTTATCATTTCACTTTTTCCATTATAGTAATAAGGGAGCATTCACTATATGCCAGAGACTATCGTGAGTACTTTACATATATTATCTAATTGAATTCTCACAATATTGTGGTTAGATTGTGCTATTGTTATCATCTCCATTTTATAGATGAGGAACTTTCAGCGCAATGAGACTAAATAACTTGTTGAAAGAACATAGTAATCAAGAGGCAAGTCCTGGACTCATACCCAAGTGACTGGTGCCAAACACTGTATTTTTAACAACTACATTATACAGCCTTCATTTTTAGGAATTTAGTGGAAAGAGCATTGAATGTGGAGTCAGAAGACCCAGCTTTAACATTCTTATGCTATGTAATCTTGGCAAAGCATTTAAATTCTGTTTCTCATTTGTAAAATGGGGATTATAATACCTTCTCTGGTTGTTCTGAGAATCCTAAGACTTTTGCTTAAAAATGGCAGATTGAACACATGCATTTACCTCTGCTGTCATACCAAACCACTAAAGCAACAATAAAGTGATTTTTAAAAGGCTTTAACCAGGCCAGGTGAGGTGGCTCATGCCTATAATCCTAGCACTATAAGGCTGAGGCAGGTGGATCCCTTGAGCTCAGGAGTTTGAGACCAGGTTGGGCAATATGGCGAAACTCCATTTCTACAAAAAATACAAAAATTGGCACCTGGTGGTACACGCCTGTAGTCCCAACTACTTGGTAGGCTGGGGCAGCAGGATCGCTTGAGCCTGGGAGGTAGAGGTTGCAGAGAGCCAAGATCGTGCCACTGCACTCCAGCCTGGGTGACAAAGTGAGACCCTGTCTCAAGAAAAAGAAAGAAAAAAAGGAATAAAAGGCGTAAACCTAAAAGACCGATTTAATAGAAAGGAGCCATAACAACAACATTTTGGAATCCATAATGCATATGGATGAGTAATAATTGAGCAAAACCAAGCAAGACCAAGCAAGCTAAATCCAAACCTAGCAAGGGAAAGCTGAGAAGCAGCCTGATTTGCACTGTGGAATGTACAAAATATTTAGAAATTGATTTACCCAGTTCTTTTGGAAATGAAGGTAGAATTGAAAACACAATTGTTAGAAAGTCAATTTAAGAAGCAATTCCCAGCCAGACAAGGTGGCTCATGCCTGTAATCCCAGTACTTTGGGGGGCCAAGGAGGGTGGATCACCTGAGGTTAGGAGTTTGGGACCAGCCTGGCCAACATGGTGAAACCCCATCTCAAACCAAAAAAAAGCAATTCCGTTCTCTGACTACATGGTGAAACCCCATCTCTATTAAAATACAAAAAGTAGCCAGGTGTGGTGATGCATCTGTAATCCCAGCTACTCGGGAAGCTGAAGTGGGAGAATTGCTTGAACCTGGGAGGCGGAGGCTGCAGTGAGCCGAGATCACACCACTGCAGTCTATCTTAGGCAACAGAGCAACACCTCATCTCAAATAAACAAACAAAAAGAAGCAATTACCTTCTCTGACTCTGTGCAGCCAAGAGACTTTTTTTCTTCACCCCACCAGAAGACTAAATTCTCTGGAGAGACTAAAACAGAATTTTAGAATGGGGTCACCAGAAATTTAAGAAATATCTCTAACATAAAATATAGAGGCTTTTAAAAAAAAGGAAAACAGGTAACTTGGAGGACAGAAAAACTAAGTAGGAAAAAGAAAAATTTCAAAATGAAAATTATTAGTAAATATCCTAATAGAGCTAGAAGATCTTATATCCAGTAAATAAGTCTGGAGTGCCATTTAGAAAAAGAGGGGGGAAAGCATTCTGAGAATTAAAATATAACATTTGCAAATGTAAAATAAAATAGGATAAGTTAAAAATAAAACTGAATTGAAATAGAAATAGGGGGTGAGGGCCAGACATGGTAGCTCATATCCCAGCCAGCAGTTTCAGAGGCCAAGATGGGAACATCGCTTGAACTCAGGAATTTGAAACCAGCCTGAGCAACATAAAGAGACCCTGTCTCTACAAAATAAAAATTTTAAAAATTAGCCAGGTATAGTGGCGAGTGCCTTTAGTCCCAGTTACTCGGGAGGCTGAGGTGGGAGGATCGCTTGAGCACAAGAGGTCAAGGTTGCAGTGAGCTGGGATCATGCCATTGCACTCAAGCATGTGGTCGATAGAGCTAGACCCTGTATTAAAAAAAAGAGACAGAGAAAAATGGAGGACGAAAAATTATCAAAGGCATAATGCAAGAAAATTTCCAAATTTAGAGTGGCTACCAAGTGTCCACACCATAACAAATTACTATGGATAGAAACAAATCCACACCATAACATAGTACTGGGAAATTTTAGAACACTAGGAACAAAAAAAGCTTTCAGAAAAGGGAAAAAAAGTTACAAACAAGCATTTGAATTACATTGAACTTCTCAACAGCAACATTAGAATCAAGAAAATAGTAGAACAGCATTTACAGATTCTGAAAAAAATTATTTCAAATCTAGAATTCTATATCTAAATACACTACACTTGAGTAAAAAGACATTTTTAGGCATATTAAGAACACAGTATCTTATATTCTTATGTATCCTTCAGGAAGCTTTTGAGGGATGGGCTTCCCAAAAATGTCAGAGCAAACAAAGAAATAAGAATACATGGTAGATTGTGTTATGTCGCCTGTAATCCCAGCAGTTTGGAAGGACAAAGTGGGAGGATCACTTGAGCTCGGGGGTTCGAGACCAGACAGGGCAACATGGCAAAAACCTATCTCTACAAAAAATACAAAAATTAGCCAGGTGTGGTGTGGCACATTCCTGTAGTCTCAGCTACTCAGGAGGCTGAAGTGGGAGGATCACTTGAGCTGGGGAGGTCAAGGCTGCACTGAGCCGAGATCACACCACTGTACTCTACCCTAGGTGACAGAGCCAGACTCACACATATACACACACAAAAAGATTGTGTTATGTCTTCAAATATTCACTGCCCTCTCTATTTCCACCTACCCTACTGACACTAAACTTGACCACTGATTTGGTTTGAACAATAGAACATAAGTGAAAATGGTGTATATTATTGATCTTTTATTCCAAAAGACTGGCATGGCCCAGATAAAGCTTGCTCCTGGGTCCTGGGAAAAAGCCAACATGGAGTAGAGGATGCAGCCAACCCACAGAGGATGTCTAAGGAAAATGAGAAATAAACTTTTTTGTTGTTATCCACTCATATTTTGGAATCATTCTTGAAAAAAAAGTATTAAAAGCTGACTAATACACATAGGATCCTAGAAATAGGATCTAACACAGAAAGAGGTAATGTAAAGTCTCAGAGTAATGGTGAGGTTTGATCTCAGAAAGATAGCTGTGAAGCTAGTCTAGAAAATAAGCCAGGTCTGAATGGAAACAATCAGATGGCTCCCAAGTGTTTTCAAGAAAATGAAATTGATAAGACTACCTAATATGCTCGACTATGCAGTAATGAGAAGAAAAACACTTTTAGGGGAGAATTTGGTTATAAGTTAGTAATCCTTATATTAAAACAATGTAAGAGAAAAATAAAAACAAAGTATGTATTAACTTTAGGAAAAACAAAAAGTTGTATAAGAAAGGAAAATAATCATAGCACATGTATAAGAATTTACATAATCATAATAATATACTTATTACTGATTTAACCGACATAACTACATTGAGATAATGGATAGAAAAGTATGTGTGACTGGGGTAGGCTGGGGTTGGAATAGTTGAAAGAGATAATATATCTTTCATAGATAACACCTAAATTTAAAAAAATCAAGAAATAGCAATATATGCCAGGCACAATGGCTCACATATGTAATCCCGGCACTTTGGGAGGCCAAGGCAGGAGGGTTGCTTGAGCTCAGGAGTTCAAGACCAGCCTGGGCAACATAGCAAGATCTCATCTCTACTAAAAATAAAAAAATTAGCCTGGTGTGGTGGTGCATACCTGTCGTCCCAGCTACCTGGGAGGTTGAGGTAGGAGAATCACTTAAGCCTTGGAGGCTGAGGCAGCAGTAAGCCATGATCATGCCACTACACACCAGCCTGAGCTACAGAGTGAGACCCTGTCTCAAAAAAAAGAAAAAAACAAAAAAGAGAAATAGCAGTATAAGCATATTATTTAGAAGTATTGAGACAAATACAAAAGAAATAGCTAAAATAGCTAAAAGTTATTGTGGGGGTGAGGTAGGGGTAGGGGGGCAGAAATTGAGGCATAGGTAATTGATTTTTTCTGTTTTGTTTTGTTTTGAGGCAGGGTTTCACTCTCTTGCCCAGGCTGGAGTACAGTGACCCAATCCCAGCTCACTGGAGCCTCTACTTCCCAGGTTTAAGTGATGCTCCCACCTTGGCCTCCCAAGTAACAGGAATTATCCGCATGAGCCACCATGCCCAGCCCTGATGGGTTTTTTTTTTTTTTTTTTTTTTTTCAATCACCCTAATAGAACTATTTGACTCCTAAACTATGTACATGCTTAGTTTTGATTGAAACAAACATTGCAGCACAGACGCACTTTCGGGCCTAAGAATTCAAAAGATACAAAAAGAAACAATTTGATAAATCAATACAACACACATTTACACACCAGGAAAAAAGAAAAGAAGAGGGAGTTTCAAAGGACTTTGTAAACTCTCAAGCACTAGGAACAAGTTAGAAGACTCAGTAGCATGGAAGCAAGAGAACATGGGTAAGGGTATGGGCTCTAGGTTCCAACAATCCCAGTTTACACTCTAGCTCTGCTATGTACCAGCTGTGTGACCTTGAGAATGTTGCTAAGGCTTAGTTTCCTTATTTGTGAAACAGTTATAATAATAGTCCCTCTCTATGAGAGACTGTGAGAGTAAAATGAGATAAGCCTTTGCACAGAGAACACATTGGAAAGTTTTAGCTACTATTAATCTCTTTTGTTCCTTCTTCTTCTCTGTGGATTAATAGACATTAAATGGAGGACTAAAAGGGAGTCAGCTTAAAAGAAAATCTAAACAAAAAATCTGAGATGATACACAGACTGGAGAACCAGCGTCTAAGTAATTGAAAACTGTGATTGTTGTGGTTTCAGCAGTGTAATTGGCAAGCCAATTGCCTTAGAGCTGCAGCTGTCCATGCCTTCCTCTGTCCCCTTTCCTTTCCATTGTCATTATCATCTTTTTTTTTTTTTTTTTTTTTTTTTTTTTGATATTGTCTCACTCCGTCACCAGGCGCCAGGCTGGAGTGCAGTGGCGTGACCTCGGCCGACTGCAACCTAGTCCTCCAGGGTTCAAGCAATTCTCCTGCCTCAGCCTCCCGAGTACGTGGGACTACAGGCGCACGCCACCATGCCCAGCTAATTTTTTTGTATTTTTAGTAGAGACAGGGTTTCACCGTGTTGGCCAGAATATCATCATCTTTTAATAGTTACTGAGCATTTCATCCATTCAGCAAATATTTATTGAATGCCTAATGTGCTTCTTTTAGTCTCTGATTCCCATGTGCTCAACTGATCTAGCTACATTATTTAAAGACAACAGGTTAAGACTATAGCTATGGAAAGGAACTTTTTTCCTGCAACAAAAAGTAGTTGTGACCAATGACAGGTAAGGAGGCAAATTAATCCAAGAGCAACCACAGGGCATCCAACTCTCACAGAAGGTAATTTTCCTCTACACCTAGTGCAATTTTCCTTCCAAACATCATTACTTTTCCCTAATCTGGTAATCACAAAATGTAATTTTTTTTTTTTTTTTTTTGAGACGGAGTCTCATTCTGTCACCAGGCTGGAGTGCAGTGGTGTAACCTCGGCTCACTGCAGCCTCCGCCCCCCGGGTTCAAGTGATTCTCCTGCCTCAGCCTCCGGAGTAGCTGAGACTACAGGCGCACCGCCGTGCCCAGCTAATTTTTGTGTTTTTAGTAGAGACGGGATTTCACCATGTTGGCCAGGATGGTCTCAATCCCTTGACCTTGTGATCCGCCCACCTCATCCTCCCAAAGTGCTGGGATTACAGGCATGAGCCACCATGCCCAGCTGTGATTTTTCAAATTAAGTTTTTATGTCATTCTAAATATGCCTGACTCTTCCTTGAATTCTAGGGAGCAAGTTTTTTTGTTTTGTTTTGTGTGTGTTTGTTTTGAGACTGAGTCTTGCTCTGTCACCCAGGCTGGAGTGCAGTGGTGCCATCTCGGCTTACTGCAACCTCTGCCTCCCGGGTTCAAGTGATTTCCCTGCCTCAGCCTCCTGAGTAGTTGGGATTGCAAGCATATGCCATCACGCCCAACTCATTTTTGTATTTTTAGTAGAGACAGGGTTTTGTCATGTTGCCCAGTCTGGTCTCAAACTCCTGGGCTCAAGTGATCCACCGCCTCAGCCTCCCAAAGTGCTGGGATTACAGGTGTGAGCCACCACACCCAGCCAGAATATAGTTATTTTTGTTGTTGCTGTTGTTTTTTTTTTTTTTCCTACCCATCACTCAGAAATGTAGCCAGGGCTGAGGCATTGTTAAGGACCATGAGGCATTCTTTAGGACCACCATTCCATTACCATTCCTTCACTGAAAGAGTGCCCAGAGTTAAACGGTACTTTCTGTGACTCAAAGGTTTTTTGTTTTGTTTTGTTTTTTGCAGCTTCATGGTTGGTTTTGGCCAAACTTTTTATTTAGTATTCTGTAGTTCACACACACTTAAATGGTCTTATTGGGGGAGGGAAAAGGGGAGGTTCTTGCAGATTCCCAAGGAAATGTCAGAAAGGCAAAATGGCCAGCATTATCCATTTGCTTTTTTGGGTTTACTGGGTGGATATTTCCCTACGCAGGCATCAGATTTCAGGTTTTTCATACTGAGAACATTGAGATTTCAGATGGAAGATACCCTAAAATCTTATGAGCAGCATACCTCAACCACCCTCTAATAGCTAGCTTGTTTGTATAAGCAGAACGATTCATCTCTCCATTTTAGATGGCTAGATGTTTTGTGGAAGATCTTAAAATTGCTTGCCTCATTTACTGGGAAAAATCAGATAGGAAGTGGCCTTTAGGGACGCTTTTATTTGGAAAGTTACAACACTAATGCAAGTCTTAACACACTTCACATTTGCTTGTTGAAAAGCAATGTTATAAAGTCAAAAGAATGCTTGAAGAACTGCCTCACTGTCCTTTATAAACATCCAGTTGTTGTTTTCTCCCTCCCTCTCCCAGCCTCTTTTATGTTTCTTATCCATGTAGCTGAGCCCTTTGGACCTGAAGGTTCCACCCAACCCATACCTATGACCAACCTGACCAGTCTTTATCCCAACACCCAGTGTGAGTTTGCCATTGCTGCTCTGATTCTGGTTTTATACTGCAATTTCAACAGAGTTCAAATTTCTGAGATCTGGGCCCTACTTCTGGAATCTGAGCTCCTTTTTGATTCCTTTAATTGGCTCCCTTGTCTTAATACACCAAGAAATCACAATCCCTCAGAGTCCAATATGCTCCTATTACTCCCCCATTGCAGATGCTGCTATTTGCAACATCTCTGACTCAAACAGCAGGCTGTTTATCTGGATCTCTGCATATTCCTTTTTCTGGGTTACCCAGCACTGTGCTATCCAGTTTAGAAAAATTCTCTAGCTCCAAGTTATTCCTCCTTCTTATTAACAACTTCCCAGTCTATCCTCCCTTCTGATGTGTACCATTGAGGCTGGACTTCCTTCTAGAACCTGCAGCTGGGTTTATCTTATACCTGTCTTGATTCAATGTACCTTGTCCACCTATAGTTAATCAGAACATGTTGGTCCTGCCCTAAGACAAGACAGTCATTTGACCAACCTACTGGGCAGAATACAATTCTCATAAGGAAGTAGGAGGTCTAAACTTTGAGATCGAGGCTACTTGTACATACATAGCTCTTATACACATATATACACATAATCCATACCTTTCCTTACCCACATTGCTATCTGCTTGTGAAAAGGTAGACATATGTCTATTTCCTACTTTTGAGTCACTGACTGGATTTGAAAGGATATTGCACTAATAAAATAATTAGTTCCGTTGGCAGAGATTTCAAGAAAATACAAGGTTTTGCATATGGGGGTATAATAATGACTAATGCAACTTACTATAAGCTAGGCTCTGTTTTAAGTGCTTTATATAAACTAACTCATTTAATCCTCATAACTATCCAGTGAAGTAGGTTCTGTTATTATCCCCATTTCACAAATGAGAAAATTAAAGCATAGAGGCTGGGTATGGTGGCTGACACCTGTAGTTCCGGCACTTTGGGAGGCTGAGGCAGGATGATCACTTGATGCCAAGAGTTCAAGACCAGCCTGGGAAATATAGCAAGACCTCATCTTTAAAAAAATAACATTTTTTTTTTTTTGAGACAGAGTCTCGCCCTGTCACCCAGGCTGGAGTACAATGGCATAATCTCGGCTAACTGCAACCTCTGCCTCCTAGGTTCAAGCAATTCTCCTGCCTCAGTCTCCCAATTAGCTGGAATTACAGGAACCTGCCATCACACCCGGCTAATTTTTGTATTTTTAGTAAAGACAGGGTTTCACAATGTTGGTCAGGCTGGTCTCAAACTCCTGACTTCAGGTGATCCACCTGCCTTGGCCTCCCAAAGTGCTGGGATTACAGGCGTGAGCCACTGGGCCTGGTCAGAAAAATAATAACAATAATTTTTTTAAATGTTTAAATTAAAGCACAGAGAGCTTGAGTAATTTACCAGAGGTCATATAGTTAGAAGAACTGGGTGTTGAACCCAAGCAATCCTAGAGGACTATTGTGCTATATTTCTTCTAATCTTTATATCCTCCTTCAAACTGGATTTTGTAGTTCTTAAAGTTCAGCCTTTTTTCAGGCGATCAGGAAGATGGTGGACATTCAGATGGAGCATGCCTACTTAAAAGAGCCAACCATTTTTCAAAACAAGAAGAGGGTCCTGCTGGGAGAAACTGGCAAGGAGAAGCTCCCTCGGTACTACAAGAACATTGGTCTGGGCTTCAAGACACCCAAAGAGGTTATTGAGGGCCCGTACATTGACAAGAAATGACCCTTCACAGTTAATGTCTCCATTGGAGGGCAGATCCTCTCTGGCGTGGTGACAAAGATGAAGATGCAGAGGACCATCATCATCTGCCAAGACTACCTCCACTACATCCGCAAGTACAACTGCTTTGAGAAGCACCACAAGAACATGTCCATACACCTGTCCCTGTGCTTCAGGGGTGTCCAGATCAGTGACATTGTGACAGTGGGTGAGTGCCAGCCTCAGGAGCCCTTCCTGACACCTTACACTAAAATTAACTCCAGATGGATTAAAGACTCAAACATAAGCCCTAACACCATAAAAACCCTAGAAGAAAACCTAGGCAAAACCATTCAGGACATGGGCGTAGGCAAGGACTTCATGACTAAAACACCAAAAGCATTGGCAACATAAGCCAAAATAAACAAATGGGATCTAATTAAACTCCAGAGCTTCTGTAAAGCAAAAGAAACAATCATTAGAGTGAACTGGCAGTTAACTAACAAAATGGGAAAAATTTTTTGCAATCTACCCATCTGACAAAGAGCTAATATCCAGAATCTACAAAGAACCAAAAGAAATTTATAAGAAAAAACAAACAAACCCATTCAAAAGGGTGCAAAGGATATGAACAAACACTTTTCAAAAGAAGACATATATGGGGCCAACAAACATATGAAAAAATGTTTATTATCACTGGTCCTTAGAGAAATACAAATCAAAACCACATTGAGATACCATCTCATGCCAGTCTGGAAACCATCATTCTCAGCAAACTGGCACAAGAACAGAAAACCAAACACCCCATGTTCTCACTCATAGACGGGTGTCAAACAATGAGAACACATGGACACAGGGAGGGAAGCAGCACACACTGGGGTCTGTTGGGAGGGGCTAGAAGAGGGACAGTGGGGGTCGGGAGGTTGGGGAGGGATAGCATGGGGAGAAATGCCAGATATAGGTGACGGGAGGATGGTGGCAGCAAACCACCTTGCCATGTATGTACCTATGCAACAATCCTGCAGGATCTGCACATGTACCCCAGAACCTAAAGTACAGTAAAAAAAAATAATAAATCAGTAAAATAAAGTTCAGAAGTTTCAGTAAATCAAGGAACTTTTAGTGCATTTGGCACTGTCTTCATGATGCATTTGCTAATGTGAACAGGAAAGC
>NW_016107324.1:11924208-11933656 GCF_001604975.1 Cebus imitator | reverse complement strand
GTAGAGACGGGGTTTCACCATGTTGACCAGGATGGTCTCGATCTCTTGACCTCGTGATCCACCCGCCTCGGCCTCCCAAAGTGCTGGGATTACAGGCTTGAGCCACCGCGCCCGGCCTCAGTTCAAATTCTTAATTCTGAAAAGAATGCATTTCCTTTTGTCTTCATAAGACACCTACATTTAAATATCAATGCAAAAGCAACCAGGGGCTGTGTGGGCAAATTTACATAATTGGTGTCAGGGGTCTAAAGCGGAGGCAAAAGGGGGCTAGAAATTGATGGAGTTCATAGAGCTGATTATTCCATCCATCTTAGCATCTTTTCAAATCTTTTATAATGGAGACATTAAACTGCTGTGCATATGTCTTTTGTCTCTCTAAATTAATGCGGTTTAATTAAGTTAAAGAAAGCTAATTTAACCATAGGTTTTGCATGTTTAGATCTATGCTTTTTGGTTTAGAACATGTATGACAAAGCATGTGACCATTTCTGCAAAGATTTCATGCCAGTCAGCATTTCTTTGTGACCCATTTGCTAACAGAACCTGCTACATCTGTCATACTGAGCAGCCAGTACATCTACTAGAAAACTAATCTTAATAATTTAAGCAAAATTTTAAGAAGCCAAATACCTGCAGTAAATATGGCATATGTTCTTCATAGATTTTAGCCATTCTATGAATAGAGACATAGACATTTTTCTTTTTTTTTTTTTTTTTGAGACGGAGTTTCACTCATGTTACCCAGGCTGGAGTGCAATGGCGCGATCTCGGCTCACTTCCTGGGTTCAGGCAATTCTCCTGCCTCAGCCTCCTGAGTAGCTGGGATTACAGGCATGCACCACCATACCCAGCTAATTTTTTGTATTTTTGGTAGAGATGGGGTTTCACCATGTTGACCAGGATGTTCTCGATCTCTTGACTTCATGATCCACCCGCCTCGGCCTCCCAAAGTGCTGGGATTACAGGCTTGAGCCACCGCGCCCGGCCGACATTTTTCTTAGACAGCCATAATTGTAGGGCACTACATCCCACTCAAATTAGTTCAAGTACAAGGGGATGATGTTTATTGAAAAGATTCACAAGTAACTTATGAAACCAAAACTGTTAGGACAGCCAGGTTTCACAAGGGATTTGACATGAAACTTGAAAGTCACAAACAAGATATTATTTTTGTCTCCTCTGTGCTCCATAATGGCTTCTCTCCTTTCTTTGAAGATTGGCTTTCTCTGCTTCAGTATCCCCTGGTAGAAAATGGCAGTCCAGCCCCAGCTCTTCATTATCTTTTTTTTTTTTTTTTTTGAGATGGAGTTTCACTCTTGTTGCTCAGGCTGGAGCCGTGCAATGGTGCGATCATGGCTCACCACAACCTCTGCCTCCCGGGTTCAAGCAATTCTCCTACCTCAGCCTCCTGAGTAGCTGGGATTACAGGCATAAGCCACCAGACAAAGCTAATTTTGCATTTTTAGTAGAGACAGGGTTTCTCCATGTTGGTCAGACTGGTCTCGAACTCCCGACCTCAGGTGATATCCACCCGCCTTGGCCTCCCAAAATGCTGGGATTACAGGTGTGAGCCATTGCGCCTGGCCTTTCTTCATTATCTAACAGTTCCATTGCCCAATATAAACAAACCAAAACCTCTGCATCCCAATTCCAAATTCCCAGGAGAGAGAAGGTAATTAACTTAAGTCAGGTGTCTACCTCTTATTCAGTCAGCTCGGGATAGACTGTATGAGCAACGTCATACAGTCACTGGGTTGCTTTCTGCACATTAGGAACTGGGGTTAGCCGGCTTTCTGGAAAGGATTTCACAGCACATTGTTGCCATTCTTTGAAATGAGAGATAAGGAGGTAACGCATAGGTCAATTTGCTCAATTGGGCTATTCCATAATATTTCAAAACACCGCGTTGTATATGATAAATAAATAAAATTTTGTTTTGTTTTTGAGATGGGGGTCTCTCTGTTGCCCAGGCTGGCCTTGAACTGGGCTCAAAGGATTCTCCCACCTCAGCCTCCCAGGTAGCTGGGACTACAGGTGTGTATCTCTACATCTGGCTGATACATAACATTTTTGTCAGTTTAAAAAATTAAAAAGAAATTTTTTTAAATTAGAGATAATGAATTGCAGATAAGCCCTCTAGGATACACATTTTGTCCATCTTCACATCTCAGATCCATTCTGATCCCTATTAATAACCTGCAACACTTGATTTTTTTCATTTCTGCATCTGCCAAAATCATCAGCCAAGTGTTGACAAGATAGTTGTGAGCATTTGTCAACTTGTACAACTGATGGTGACTCTCCTCATGGAGAATTTCCTGGAAATTTTATGTTTATGCTTCAAGAAATTTCACAAGTAATGCCTGCAAATATCTCCACCTTGCCCTTGAGCTAGGTGCTCAGTGACCAAAAATAATATCAGGAAAGCCAATCCACATCTTTTAGTTTTAACCTCCAAATAAATGAGACCAATGTAAATACATCTGAGTGTGAAGATGTGTAAAAGGAAAAATCAAAGTGATATCCTTATTAATTTACACATTTTAATTTTGACTTCCAAGCTGTAAATAAGCCGCTTTATTAAAATATAGGCTTAACCAGAGGTTGCAGTAAGCCAAGATTGCACCATTGCACTCCAGCCTAGGCAACAAGAGGGAAACTCCATCTCAAAAAAAAAAAAAAAATATATATATATATATATATATATATATACACATACACACACACACACACAACACACACACACACACACACACACACACACACACACACACACACACCCCTCTATACCGTTGTCAATTCCAAGTGACATTTCAGGGAAAAATAAGTGATGATCCATCTAATGACCGAATTCAGCCATGATAATTATTCCATGTCACTGTAATTTAGCCCAAGCCTCTTTCCATGTGAAGAAGGAGAAAGTGCTCTCTTGTTTTCAATTTGCTTTAATTTTTAACTTTTACAAGCTATATGAAAGTTCCCTTCTGGTATCTCAAGTTTCCTAGATATAGGAGATAAAGATCTCATGCTGAATGACTTTTTAAACTCACTCAGTAAGAACTTAGAATTTTAGGAGCTGAGCTAGAGATGACTTCCTAATGCATCTATGCAGAAAACGCTGATTACGGGTACTAGTCCAGGAATAACCACAGCCATATTTTTGCTTTCTTGTGTTTTCCAAATGACTCATAAAGGACCTTCTGCATTCAAACAGTGTGTCAGGAAATGGGAATGATAAAATACAGAAAGTGGACATTGCTGTCTCTTCTTGATGAATGCAGCTTTTGTTACCTGGTATGAGGCCAGAATAGCTTATCTAAAACAGGAGGGAGTTGTACTCCATGCCAGCCACTTCCTGTGCTCTGTGCTATTTCTCTGCTATTTGTGTGACTTCTTTCTGGGGGAAGAAATGCTGCTTTGTCTTTGAGAATGTCTGGTCCAGTGGTTCTTAACTCTGTCTGCAAATTAGAATTACCTGGGGACAGTTAATAAAACACACACAAAACAAAACAAAACAAAACAAAATAATGTGTTGATTTCACCAGTTAAATTAGAATTTCTGGAAACTAAACTTGGATATCACTGTTTTTAAAATGCTCTGCAAGAGATTTAAATGTGCCACTAGAGTTGAGAACCCCTAAATTAGATTTGATGAAGATAACCTGACTATTATAGACCAATGTTTCTCATTATCAACTCTCAAGGAACCTCTTTAGACTTTTTTTCTAATCATCCCCCCCATAAATAGTTAATATCACAGATTATAATATATCTATTTGTGTACTGTATATACAATAACATATGTGTGTGTGTGTATGTTTCATTTTGGGGGCCGAAAAATCTTCCTGTCTCAGTCTCTCAAGTAGTTGGGATCACTGATGCAGGCCACTACACCTGTCTAATTGTCTTATTTTTTTGTTAAGAGATAAGGGCTCACTATGTTGCCCAGGCTGGTCTCCAACTCCCGGCCTCCAGCTCCCGGCCTCCAGCAGGCCTCTTGCCTCAGCCTCCTAAGAAGCTGGGATTACAGGCATGAGCCACCACACACATCACATCTGAGTTCTATAACATTAAAAAAAAAAAAAAAAAAAAAAAGAGTATGGGCTGGGCTTGGTGGTTCACACCTGTAATCCCAGCACTTTGGGAGGCCGAGGCGGACGGATCACGAGGTCAGGAGATTGAAACCATCCTGACTAACACAGTGAAACCCTGCCTCTAAAAAAAAAAAAATTAATTTATTAAAAAAAGTATGAAGCCTGGGCAACAAAATGAGACCCCCATCTCTGCAAAAGTAAAAAAAAAAAAAAAAAAAAATAGCTAGGCATGGTGGTACACACCTGTAGTCCCAGCTATAAGGGAGGCTGAGGCAGGAGGATTGCTTGAGCCTAGGAGGTCAAGGCTGCAGTGAACAGTGTTCATGCCACTGCACTCCAGGCTGGGTGACAGAGTAAGCCCTGTCTCAAAAAATTAAAAAAAGAGCATGACTTTTTTGCCCTTCAAGAACCAATTTTTGGCTGGGCATGGTGGCTCATCCCTGTAATCCCAACACTTTGGGAGGCTGAGGAGGGCAGATTACCTGAGGTCAGGAGTTCAAGACCAGCCTGGCCAACATGATGAAACCCCCACCTCTACTAAAAATACAAAAAAAAAAAAAAAAAAATTAGCTGGTGTGGTGGCAAGCACCTGTAATCCCAGGTATTTGGGAGGCTGAGGCAGGAGAATTGCTTGAATGTAGGAGGTGGAGGTTGCAGTGAGCCAAGACAGTGCCATTGCACCAGCCTGGGCAACAAGAATGGAACTCTGCCTCAAACAAAATTTTTGCTCTCCATGGGGTGATACTTCTCCCACTAAGAATGTATGATGTAGGGCTGTACTACAGTGACAAACAACCCAAAATCTTGGTGACTTAAAACAACAGAAGTTTACATCTCACTAGCACAACATGTGCATTGGAGGTCAGCAAAGTAGCTCTGCTCGCCTCCATCATTATCTTCACTTTCGCACCCAGACTGCCAGAGCATCTTCTATCTGGAATGTTATTGGTAACCGTGGCAGAAGAAAAGCGAATCACGAAAAAGCGTGCTCTGGCTCTTAAAACTTCTGCTAGAGGAACCCCCAGAGCTTCCACTCGAATTTCAATGGCCAAAGCAACTCACATGGTGAAACCTGAGCTCCACAGGACAGGTAATTGTGATCTCCCCACATAAAGAGGAACCAGATATCAGTGAGCAGACTACTAAAGCAGACAATGTTTCAGACATATCCACATACACACTCCTATTGGCCAGTAAGATCTAATCTTCTGGTTATTGGGCACCTGGCTCCAGACCTCAGATAGGGCAAAACATGGCACTGGCAATGCTATTTCTTTCTGATTTTTATGCCCACCTTTTACTTGAAATTGAGGTGGAATTAAGAGAACACAGTGGGCATTTCTTTGTTACGGTTCTTCTAACACTGCGGCGACGAGCCCAGCACTTGCATTATAAACAAGCCTCCTTTTAGTAGACTCTCCTGATAATCTCTGGGATCACATCTGGTTTTCTATATTGGCTTTTGACTGGGTTTCATATTTCCAGTCTGAGGTTTGGGAGTACCCATTGACTACATTATATAGCCTGTACAAAACTTGTTTTAGCTTCAAACCTAGAAAATGCAGGTCAACATCTTGGGTTTTTATTGTTTTTGTTTATCAATAAAAGTTCTGCCAGGACTATATAAGATGTCTAAGCTTTAGGAAGGAAACAATCAGGATTTTTCCCATTACAAACCACAATGATTGGACATATTGCCAAGTGCTGTAATCTAGAATAAAGTTTGGCTACAGCATGGAAAAAGAAAAGTGGAACTTCATAGCTGAAATCAGGCACATCATTTAGAAGGAGCCAGGGGTCACTAAAAGAAATAATGCTTGTGGAAAGTAAAGATTTAATGTAAATCGATTGACATTATAACTCAAAGTATTTAATATGATATTTCTCTAAATTGTTGTTGCAATTAGGCACAGCAATTCCCATCAGTTACCAAAAGACTGTCTGAACTACAAAGTTGGTCTAAGGGTTTGGCAGCTTTAAAAAAGATTTTGATTAGAAAAAAAAAAAGCTGTGTTTTGGTCCTGTGTTCTAGACTCCATACCCATTACTTTGAAGGACCCCAAAGAGTAGATAACATTACAATAGATCCATAACAACTAGAGATGTATCTTGCAAATTCCATAATATGTCTCCCACATATTTCTTTCTCTGTGATTTGTCTGAGTTTACCTTGGGTAAACTTCACTCTTAGTAACTGTCCCTCACACAGCCCTTTGTGTCATAGTCCATTCCTTGCCTCTGCCCCTGCCCCTATTCCTGCTGCAATGATCTCAAAGATTTGAGGAAACTAAGAGTTTTTCCTTCTACAATTCCATCACTTACTACTTTCTTCAGTTCTGTCTTCTCCTAAGTCATGGAGAAGCATATTCCTGAATGTCACAGAGAAGGGTCATTCTCTCAGGATCCTAAAGATGTCACCAGTAACAAACTTTTTATTCTAGTAGATCTGTGATCTCACACAGAAAGTCTAAAAAGCATTCTCCTCACACCATATGTTGCTAGAATTTAATGACCAAAACAGGAGCATCTGTGCTTTTTATCACCTGTTCCTGCTGGAAATCTACAAGGCTGGGAAACTGAAACATGATCTCCCCAACTCTTTTTGGGGAAGGGCACTATTGAAAGATCCAGGTCTTTTCTAGTAGCCTCAAGACTTCTGGAGCCATGAGGGACACTGTGGTAATCCTTGACTTGACTGGGTCCGGTATATTGTGAAGAGAAGATTTTGTGCATGACACAATTGGATGCATGCTTTCTCATAACTGGACCCTAGCTCCTCCATTTCCTCCATGGAGATAGGAAATTGATAGAAGGTTTCCAGGCAACCCACTCCCCTGTGCTTCCTTTGGTTCTCTCCTTCCCTATTTCCTACTGTTTATCTACACAGTTATAGCTCTACCTGGTGCAGTTCTTTGTTCACTTTTGGTTTTTCTTATGAATCGGGAATCTGGCTTTGACCTGGTATTTCAGTACCAAGGACAGATTAAGTCACTGGGAGGATGACTTGAATATTCATAGTCGACTGGGCAATCACTGTCTAGCCATGGGGAGATTGTTGAAAAGTAAGCAATACTGCCGCCTTGTGGAAGACAATAGTTACATTCTTTTTGGCAGAAATGGCAACAGAGAAAATTAACCTCTGCTTTTCTTTTTGGGCTTTTTTGAATTGTTTGAAGTTTGCCCTCTGCATGAATGAATCTTATTTTAAAAAAAATTTTGCCCACTATAAATTAATTTAATTAAATTTCAAAAACTGAAAAAAATCTAAGATATTTTAACATATCCTAAAAAATATTCTATTGTTTAAGTCATTTAAAGTTTGACCTGGCTCCACCTCTAATTACTCTGTCAGTTTAATCATTTGAATTTTTTCTTCATTAATAAAATGCGGGAGGTGAATTTGATGACATTTAAATTACAATTATTGCTCTATATTGTCCCATTAAACTTTTCCCAACTTTCTTGTATCAGATATACAGTAGTAATCAATGTATATGTAACTCCCTTAACAAAAAAATGAAAACCTTTAGCAATAAGATTAAATCTAAACAGGGTCATTGTAACCTGATGGTTCTTAAACATAGCTGCACTTTAGAATCCATCTGGGGAGCTTTAAAAATTCCATTTTATGATCCTCACCCCAGACCAATTATATTAGACTCTCTAGGGGGTGGGTCTCAGCAATAGGCATCTTTTAAAAGCTTCTCAAATGATTCCAAAGTGCAACTAAGATTGAGAATTACTGTCAGTTAAATTGTTGCCTGACCTAAAAAAATCTCCTTTAAAGAGATTAAAATTCCACTACAAAATCATTGTCACTTGGGTTAATGACTGTCCTTTTCTCAACTGTAAATATGCATAAAGATTAAATTAACCAAATGCTTTGATTCAAATTGGCTTAGTAAGAGCACTTTCTTCCTAATGCCTAGCTAAGGTGAGCCTCTTGAAGAGGTTAAAAGTCTAAACAGAGTTAGAAACGACCAGGCACAGTGGCTCACGCCTGTAATTCCAGCACTTTGGGAGGACAATGTGGACCAATCACTTGAGGTCAGGAGTTCAAGAACAGCCTGGCCAACATGGTGAAACCCTGTCTCTACCAAAAATACAAAAAGTTAGTTGGACGTGGTGGCATGCACCTGTAGTCCAAGCTACTCAGGAGACCGAGGAAGGATAATCACTTGAACCTGGGAGGTGGAGGTTGCAGTCAGCCGAGGTCGTGCCATTGCGCTCCAGCCTGGGCAAGAAGAGCAAAGCTCTGCCTAAAAAAAAAAAAAGGAACAGAGTTAGAAAAAAATATACCTCATTTTGAAATACACTATATTATGAAACACTTTCAGAGAAATAAGTTCTGAAGAGAATGCAAAAAGGAAAGCAACAAGCAATTAGAAATCATCATGTGGGCCAGGCACAGTGGCTTATGCCTGTAATCCCAGCACTTTGGGAGGCAGAGGCGGGCAGATCATGAGGTCAAGAGATCTAGACCATCCTGGCCAACATGGTGAAACCCCATCTCTACTAAAAATACAGAAATTATCTGGGCATGGTGGCGCGCACCTGTAGTCCCAGCTACTTGGGAGTCTGAGGCAGGAGAATTGCTTGAACCCAGGAAGTGGAGGTTGCAGTGAGTCGAGATTGTGCCACTACACTCCAGCCTGCCACCTGGTGACGGAACAAAACTCTCTCAAAAAAAAAAAAAGAAAGAAACCAGGAATGTGAATACAGAAGAGGATGAACCTGAACAGAAAAGGGCAGGAAGGTGAACCAAAGACTAATTGCAGCTACTTCAAGTTTGTTTAAAAATGTCCCTTAATCCAATTCATAATGCAATCATTCCTAACAATATCAAGACTTTAAGGTTGTGTAGAGAAGGCATTTAGATATGTAGAGTATCTTAGTATTTTTTCTATGTATTATTTCATTGATTAAACATTTACTGTACTTATTTTTTTATACAACATATTTAATCCTTACAACTTCATGAAGTAAGCATTATCTCCATTTTATAGATGAGAAAACTGAGTAGGTTTGAAGGAAATGGGATTAAATTTGCTTTGTCACAATGAAAAGAAACTTAATCATGTCTCTATTTGGCACACGCCACTAGGCCCAGCTAATTTTTGTATTTTTAGTAGAGATGGGCTTTGCTTGAGATACACACATGCCCTTTTCTGTTGATGTATAGAGACGGGGTTTGCTATGAGATACACACATGCACACACACACACCTTTCTTCAGAAGAGGTGTGTGTGTGTGTTTGTGTGTATCTCATAGCTGTCCTGAATAATTATGCCTCAAATAACTAGCTATTGTCCCTAAATAATATCTGCTCTTCTTTCTTTTTTTTTTTTTTTTTT
>NW_016107324.1:11912971-11923913 GCF_001604975.1 Cebus imitator | reverse complement strand
TTTTTGAGATGGAGTTTCACTCTTGTTGCCCAGGCTGAAGTGCAATGGTGTAATCTTGGCTCACTGCAATCTCCATCTCCTGGGTTCAAGTGATTCTTCTGCCTTAGCCTCTTGAGTAGCTGGGACTACAGGCACATGCCACCACACCCGGCTAAATTTTTATATTTTTTTAGTAGAGATGGGGTTTCACCATGTTGGCCAGGCTGGTCTCAAACTCTTGGTCTTAAGTGATCCACCCGCCTCGGCCTCCAAAGTGCTGGGATTATAGGCTTGAGCCACCTCACCCGGCTGTGGCCTGTTTTCTTTAATCATGCTTATTCATACCCACACACACTTCCCATTTTGATTATAAATGGCTATCTCGAAATTTTTTTTAATTACTAAGCATAAAAAAAAATCTGACACAAGATTACCAAATATTACATCTAGACGGATTTTCTAACCTCACATAAAATTAAAAGCATAACCTGTTGTTTTTATGAAGTAAGCTAAGGAAGAGGAGATTTTATTTGCATACTTTGAAACATTAGCAACCAAAACAGGAAGCAACTAATGAGAGAGAATGAGCTTCCTTTCTTGAACTGAAAGAAATGTCATTTTCACCAATACTTAACAAGTGACCTTTATAGAGAAGTTTCCTATAAAATGAGGGTGCCAGTAGCTTTAGTTACAGTGTTTTCTTCCTGATGCAAGATCTTCAGGGACCACCAGAGAAGAAATTATTTCTTCTGGACTTAGTGAAACTTGGACTCACAGACCTGAGGACACCTGGAAAAGAATGCCTTCGTGTTTAAAAGTGTTTATTTCATGGCCGGGCACAGTGGCTCATGCCTGTAATCTCAGCACTTTGGGAGGCTTTGGTGGGTGGATCACCTGTGATCAGGAGTTTGAGACAAGCCTGGCCAAGATGGCAAAACCCTGTCTCTACTAAAAATACAAAAAATAGCTGGGTATAGTGGTGTGTGCCCGTAATCCCAGCTACTTCGGAGGCTGAGGAAGGAGAATTGCTTGAATCCGGGAGGTGGACATTGCAGTGAGCTGAGATTGTACCATTGCACTCCAGCCTGGGCAACAGAGTGAGACTCCATCTCAAAAAAAAAAAAAAAAAGTGTTTGTTCCTGACGACTGTAATGTCTTGGAGTTTACACTCCAATGAGCCAACTAATTTACTTCAGTTCAAAACATTTATTAATGACACTGGAAACAAACACTTGTACTCAACCTTGTAGGGGACGCAAAGATCTAAGGGTCTAAGTTACCATTGTCTCTTGCCTGAATGATTGCAAATGACAAATAAAACCACCTTCCACCAAAGCAAACAAATAACAAACTCTTGTGTCTCTGATCTATTCATATTGCAGTCAATGTGTGCTTTTAAAAACAATTCTGACCTCCTCATTTCCCTTATTAAAACCTCCAATTACTTCCTACTGCCCATGGGATAAAATAATAAATTCTTAGGACTGCGTGATTGAGCCCCTGTCTGCTTCTACAGGCTGACATGGTGCCTGTAGAGATGGGGTTTTAGTAGAGATGTGGTTTCACCACGTTGGTCAGGCTGGTCTTGAACTTCTGACCTCATGATCCGCCCGCCTTGGCCTCCCAAAATGCTGGGATTGCAGGTGTGAGTCACCATGCCCGGCCAGAGCATGTCATTATTTCTAAAGTCTTAGATTTCTTAGATACTGTTCCTGTCCTCTTTAAATTCCCTTCCCATTTTCATCTTGCTAGTTCTTACTTTTTTCTCTTTTTTTTTTTTTTGAGACAGGGTCTTGCTCTGTAGCCCAGGTGGGAGTGCAGTGGTGCAACGACGGCTTGCTATAGCCTCCATCACCCAGGCTCAAGCAATCCTTCCACCTCAGCCTTCCTAGTACCTGGGACTGTAGGCACACACCACCATGCCCAACTAATTTTTAAAAATTCTTTTAGTACAAACAAGGTTTTCCTATGTTGCTAAGGCTGTTCTTGAACTCCTGAGCTCAAGGAGTTCTCCCACCCTAGCTTCCCGAAATGCTGCGATTATAGGCATGAGCCAGAGCACCAGGCCAGCACTTTAAAACTCAGTTTAAATGTTACTTCTTCCAGGAAGCCTTCCCCAATTACTCAGACTAAATTATGTTCTCTTCTAATATATGCCTATTAAAACTTACCTGTCATCATATTCAATACACCTGCAATTCTTTGTTAACGTCTGGCTTTCCTTATTGACTAGAAGCTTCAGGAGAGTATTTAACACAGCGACTAACCCCATTCATTATTGAATAACTGAAATTAGTGAAAAATTTGGTCTTTGCTCTTCGGATCTCAAGTCCAGTAGAGCAAACATATTTACAGATCACTCTTAATTTGAATACAGGATAAACCAAGTGTAGTAGTGACACAACATGCAAGGAAAATAATAAGAAAATAAGAGAGAGGCATTAACCCTCAATAAGGAGATGTAAAATAGCACTACTTAAGCTAGGCCAAGAAGGATGGGAAGGATTCCAAAAGGAAGAGATGATGGGAAAGGATTTCACAAGGACAAACTAGCATAAGGAAAGATATGGAGATAAGAGACTATAAGTAGGTTTGGGCAAAGGCAAGCCCTCCAAGCGATTGAGGCATAGAATATGTAAAACAGTGTGGTACAAAATTGAATTGGAAACGTAGGCTGACATTATCAAACTGAATATCATACTGAGGAGTCTGTATGCTATTCTCCAGGCAGTAGAACCAAATCAGACTTTAGAAAGGACATTTTGCATCATATTGAATTAAGTGAAGACAAGGAAAGAGGCAGAGAGATCATTTAGGGACTGTTCAGAGTAGCAGTTCTATTTACAGGCAGCAGTCTCTCTACACTCTAAATATGTCTATAAACATTTAAAACACACAAGAGGCTAAGAAACTTCTATGCTGCTGCACACAAGCATTTCCAGAAAAATGTGGATTATGCCATGGATATTACAGATGCTAACTGCAGAGGAATATATCCATCCAACTAAGTTTATTCCAAAACGTGCAAGTTCCAAAGTTATAGTGGTTTTCTTCTTTTTTCTTTCTCTGAGAGATGAGATCTCACTATGTTGCCCAAGCTGGAATACAGTGACTATTCACAAGCACTGTCATTGTGTACTATAGCCTCAAACTTCTGGGCTCAAACACCCCTCCTGTGTCATCCACCCAAGTAGCTGGGATTACAGTATGCAACATTACATCTGGCTAGAGTGGTTATCTTTTTAAACAGGATTTTGCCAGGGCTAAATAGTATCTCCAATAACAGTGTGGTAGTTTCACTTAAATAGTAAAAGTGATCTGGTCTTCAAAAATAAAAATAATAAGATCAAATTATTTAGAGCTCTGCTCCTAGTTCAGGAAAATAAATTCTCATACACAACTGGTGTGACCACGTCTACCTAAAAGACCAATTTGGCAATTAGTTTCCTATAAGCATAAGGCAGCTGATAATGTTTCCATTTTCTATGGCACAATGCTTTAATGACAGTCCTGTGTGATGCAATAACACAAACCTATCATGATCTTGACATTTCTTACATCTATTCTGGGGTATTTGGCTTTTTTTTTCTTGCTTTCAGGTGCTTTGTTTGATGTGTGATAGGCATTCCTTATGCATGCGTCTCAGTACCAGAATGTAACACAGTCTCATATACTTATGGGTGTCTTCTTTTCCTACTTCCTGTATAAAGTATTTGCAAGGAACTATAAAATTGTGGTAAATCCTCCAAGGACGAATATTTGCTACATTTATATCAATGTTATGTTTCACTGCTGTTTCTGTGCTTTTCTGAAGACAGAATAGACTTTCATTTCAATTCTGAATCATGATGCAATCATGATTAATTTTAAATGGAAATTCACCTTAATACCTGTAATTCAGTGCCTATAACTTAAAGAAAACAATATCAACATGAACAGTATGACCAAGGTCATGAACACATGCATAGGCATTGACAACTGAAAAATCTGCCACTTGGGGTGCCGCGGCTCACGCCTGTAATCCCAGTACTTTGGGAGGCCAAGGAGGGCAGATCACCTGAGGTCAGGAGTTCTAGACCAGCCTGGCCAACATGGTGAAACCCTATCTCTACTAAAAATACAAAAATTAACCAAGCATGGTGGCAGGTGCCTGTAATCATAGCTACTTGGGAGGCTGAGGCAGGATAATCACTTGAACCCGGGAGGTGGAGGTTGCAATGAACTGAGATTGTGCCATTGCACTCTGGCCTGGGCGACAGAGTGAGGAGAAAGAAGAAAGAAAGAAGGAAAGAAGAAAAGAAAGAAAGAGAGAGAGAGAGAGAAAGAGAAGTTGGGGGAGAGACGGAGGGAGGGAGGGAGGAAGAGAAAGGGAAGAAGAGAGAGAAAGAAGGAGAGAGATGATTCAAACTGTCCTAAATAAACAGTATATTGGCTCACAAAAGCTTCAGGGTTGGTTAACTCAGAGGAAAAATTACATGATCAAGAACTCAGAGCCTAGTGTGGTGGCACACACCTGTAGTCCCAGCTACTCAGGAGGCTGAAACAGGAGGATTGCTTGAGCCTGAGAAGTCAAGGCTGCATTGAGCCATGACTGTACCACTTGCACTCTGGCCTGGGTGACAGAATGAGACCCTTTTTCTCAAAAAAAAGAAAAAAAGAAAAACAAAACAGTTTTTTCCATCTCTCTGCTCTGCCTTCTGTAATATAGGCTTAATTCTAAGCCTCCTCTGCCATAATCTCAAGATGACTGTCAGTAACTATCAGGCTATATAGGCTACATTCTACCCCTTAACACTCAGCAAGATCAATGAAGATCCTTCCAACAAACCTCCTATGAGTTGTTGGTCAGAACTGGTTTACATATCTTAAGCCACTTACATATCAATGGAAAGGAGGTTTGTTTGTTTGTTTGTTGTTGTTGTTGTTGCTTTGAGACTGAGTCTTGCCCTGTTGCCCAGGCTGCAGTGCAGTGGCACAATCTCAGTTCAATGTAACCTCCGCCTCCTGGGTTCAAGCAATTCTTATGCCTCAGCCTCCAGAGTAGCTGGGATTACAGGTACCCGCCACCATGCCTGGCTAATTTTTGTATGTTTTAGTAGTGACAGGGTTTCAATATGTTGGCCAGGCTGATTTTGAACTCCTGATCTCAGGTGATCCACCCACCTCGGCCTCCCAAAGTACTAGGATTACAGGCCTGAGTCACTGCGCCTAGCCTGGAAAGGAGTTTTTGTGATTAGTTTAGATTAACCAAGTCTCCAGAACTATAAAATTGAATTCATTTCTCCTGAGGCATATATGGTCTGTTCAACAGAAGGGTAAACTCCTGGTCAAAATTGGAGGTCTGTTAGTAAGGGAGAGTAGGGCAATACTACAGAACTCTCTTTTCTCTCTCTCTCTTTTTTTATTTTTTTTTATTTTTTTTTGAGACGGAGTTTCTTTCTTGTTACCCAGGCTGGAGTGCAATGGCGCGATCTCGGCTCACCGCAACCTCCACCTCCTGGGTTCAGGCAATTCTCCTGCCTCAGCCTCCTGAGTAGCTGGGATTACAGGCACGCGCCACCATGCCCAGCTAATTTTTTGTATTTTTTAGTAGAGACGGGGTTTCACCATGTTGACCAGGATGGTCTCGATCTCTTGACCTCGTGATCCACCCGCCTCGGCCTCCCAAAGTGCTGGGATTACAGGCTTGAGCCACCGCGCCCGGCCCTTTTTTTTTTTTTTAAGATGGAGTCCCGCTCTGTTGCCCAGGCTAGAGTGTAATGGCTCTATCTTGGCTCACTGCAACCTCCACCTCCGGGTTTAAGCAATTCTCCTGCCTTAGCCTCCTGAATACCTGGGACTACAGGCACCTGCCACAATGCCTGGCTAATTTTTGTAGTTTTAGTAAAGACCATGTTTCACCGTGTTGGCCAGGCTGGTCTTGAACTCCTGACTTCAAGTGATCTGCCCACCTTGGACTCCCAAGGTTCTGGGATTACAGATGTGAGCCACCATGAACCCTCTTGAATACTTCTTTTGCATTCCTGCTAGTACCTAGCACTTGACATACTAATGGTCATTTTTTTTTAAGGCCAAGGGCTATGGCCTTATCTATTCTCTAATTTCCTACACTTGACTGATGCTCAATAAACGTCTGCTTTTTTTTTTTTTTTGAGACAGAGTCTTACTCTGTCATCCAGGCTAGAATGCAGTGGCCCAATCATAGCTCACTGCTGCCTTGACCTCATGAGCTCAGGTGATCCTCCTGCCTCAGCCTCCCAAGTAACTGGGACTAAAGGTGAATGCCACCATGTCCAGATAATTTTTTTATTTTTCTATTTTGTAGAAACAGGGTTTCATCATGTTGTCCAGGCTTGTCTTGAACTCCTGGGCTCAAGCAATGCACCTGCCTTAGTCTCCCAAAGTATTTGGATTACAGGCATGAACCACTGCATCTGGCCTATTATTTTAATAGTAGGCAGTATTGTTTTTGTTTTGTTTTGTTTTGAGACAGAGTCTCACTCTGTAGCCCAAGCTGGAGTGCAGTGGCATGATCTCAGCTCACTGCAACCTCTGCCTCTGGGGCTCAAACAATTCTCATGCCTCAGCCTCCCTCGTACCTGGGACTACGGTGCACAATACCATGTCCAGCTAATTTTTTGTATTTTAGTAGAGACAGGGTTTCACCATGTTGCCCAGGGTGGTCTCAAACTCCTGAGCTCAGGAGATCCACCTGCCTTGGCCTTTCCAAGTGCTGAGATTACAAGCGTTGAGCCACTGTGCCCAGCTTGACAGTGTTGCTTCCAACATTGGTTGTCTTTCTTTCCAAAAGAATTTTAAAATTACCTATAGCTTCATTTTCTTTTTTATTCAGAGGACCCTGAACCAATAGAAAGAAAACAAAGATTTTGCTTGAAAAATCTGGTCCAGTTAGATTCTTGGGCTAAATTTTTTATATTCCCAAGAATTTAATGGGCATGGCAACTTATCCATGAGGGTAAAGTCACAAAGTGTATAATAGCTAAATAGTGAAACAATGTCATTAAAAGAAACAGGATTGGCCAGGCACAGTGGTTCACATCTGTAATCCCAGCACTTTGGGAGGCTGAGGTGGGTGGATCATGAGGTCAAGAGATTGAGACCATTTTGGCCAAAATGGGGAAACCCCATCTCCCCTAAAATTACAAAAATTAGCTGGGCATGCTGACATGCGCCTCTGGTCCCAGCTATTCGAGAGGCTGAGACAGGAGGATCACTTGAACCCAGGGGCAGAGGTTTCAGTGAGCCGAGATCACGCCATTGCACTCCAGCCTGGTGACAGAGTGAGACTCTGTTTGAAAAAAAAAAAGAAAAGAAACAGGATTATATTAACCAAAGCTGTTTACCGAAAGCTTTAACAAGGATTCAGGGAAAGGAGGAAGTAAGCCCACATCTATATAAAAAGATTTCTTTTGCGGAACTCTGCTCCATGGAAGACAAACAGAGATTATAGCTATTTGTTTTTTTCTTATTCTGGTTGTATTCCAATATGAATCATTTCTTGTTCTAAACTATTCTGCTTTCCTTTTATTTGATCCCCAGAGTCTGAAAACTAAAGATAGATGAGATCTGCTTGGCTAGCTAATCTTTTTTTTTTTTTTCTTTGAGACGGAGTGTTGTTCTTGTTGCCTAGGCTGAAATGCAATGGCATGATCTCGGCTTACTGAAATCTCTGCCTCCTGAGTTCAAGCAATTCTTCTGTCTCAGCCTCCCAAGTAGCTGGGATTACAGGCACCTGCCACCACACCCAGCTAATTTTTTTTTTTTTTTAATTTTAGTAGAGACGGAGTTTCACCGTGTTGCTCAGGCTGGTCTTGAACTCCTGACCTCAGGTAATCCACCTGCTTTGGCCTCCCAAAGTGCTGGGATTATAGGTGTAAGCCACTGTGCCCTGGCCCAAACAGCAACTTTAGATGGGGCTTGGTTTTCATAATTTATACTCCTTTTTATGAAATGGTTTTTATGGATCAAATTCAGATAAAAAATAAATCTTGGAGTTAGCTCTCATCAATAGCAAACATATTGTTTTTATTAAAATAAATGGTACAGTAACATTTACCTTCTATTCACTATAAGACCAGACAGCATAATATGATATTCAATCAAATTTTCTGGAAACATGATAGATCTTATCTTGGATTTGAAATTTGAGAAACGCTGATTTCTAAAACCTCACCTTCATCATATTAATTTCTACTGTATCAATCAATCATTTCTGAGCTTCTCCTATGGACTCAGCTTGTTTCCTTTTTTTTTTAAATTATACTTTAGGTTCTGGGGTACATGTGCAGATCATGCAGGGTTGTTGCATAGGTACTTATATGGCAAGGTGGTTTGCTGCCTCCATCCCCCCGTCACCTGTATCTCCGTACTTGTATCACAAATCATAACATGTATCCCCAAAAAAGAGGAGAGATATTGGCAAAGGAAATGTAATGGTGGGCCACTAAAAGGCACTACAGAGAGATTCTTCCATCAGCAGAAAAATATTGCTGAGAAGAAAATATGAACTCAATAAAACTGAAAGAATATTGGTTATCTTGGAGACAGCAGTCTTAGGGATGGAAGTCAAAGCTCAAGATGTTAAGAAGAGAATGGGAGAAGAGAAAGTGGGCACAGTGAGTGTGGACCACACATTTTAGGAGATTGACAGTGAAAGGAGAGAGAAAAAGGACATGAGCTAACAGTATCAGCAAGTTCCGATAAGGCCAGTCTCTCAGTTCTCCTTCCTGCCCTCAGGGACTTGGACACAGAAAGATATTCCACACCTTCCCTCCATAATTTGAACCCCTGGGTCCCAGAGAAGTCTCTCCTTTTAAGTGGATGAACAGAAGCTGGAGTGGTGCAGTGGTGTAATTGCAGCTCACTGCAGCTTTGAACTTCTGGGCTCGACTGATCCTGATCCTCCTTTCTCAGCCTCCTGAGTAGCTAGGACTATACATGTGGCACCACACCCAGCTAAGTTTATTTTTGTTTTCGTGGACATGGGCTCTCACTACGTTGTCCAGCCTGGTCTTGAAATTTTGGCCTCAAGCAATCTTCCTGCCTCAAAAGATCCTCTCACCTCAGCCTCCCAAAGTGCTGGGATTATAGACATGAGCCATTGCACCCAGGCTACAGGTCACTTTTCTAAGACAGATATGTTGCAATTATAGACAATCTGAGAAGTTGAAGGTCAAATCTTATAGTGTTTGTGTTGAAAATAATAAAAACTGGGAGCAAGGACTATGAGAACAGAACTGAGTCGAGAGAGACAGGAGAAGCTCTGATCCTCTCTGATAAATCAGTTTGAGTTCCTGGTCTGTATTATTTGCTTTCCAGATAGTATTACAGATCTAGATAGATTGCTACCCTTACTAGACAGTATTACAAATCAACTGTCCTAATGTCACTGCAAGACTGTATGGAGGAGGGAAGAGGGCCCAGAGAGAGGCTAGAATCAGAAGTTGGAGGTTTTAGGTATTATCATTGCATTAGCCCAAATTTTGAGTTTGCTATACACAAAAAAATTGATGATAAATTATTGGGCTAGTTTAAATTTGCTAAATCATAGTAGGGGCCCTATCATTAATTAAAAAAAATTTTTTTTGAGAAGGAGTCTCACTCTGTTGCCCAGGCTGGAGTGCAGTGGCATGATCTCAGCTCACTGCAACCTCTGACTCCTGGGTTGAAGTGATTCTCCTGCCTCAGACTCCCAAGTAGATGCTACTACAGGCGTGTGCCACCATGCCCAGCTAATTTTTTGTGTTTTTAGTAAAAATGGGGTTTCACCGTGTTAGTCAGGATGGTTTTGATCTCCTGACCTCATGATCAGCCTGCCTCAGCCTCCCAAAGTACCGGGATTACAGGCATGAGCCACCACGCCTGGCCAATAAACATTTTTTATAAAGGACTAATGATATACTATGTTGAATTTCTTTCAAACATTACACATATTTGGTCTCCGTTGCTGTTCTCTATCCATCAAGAATTGAGTCAAGTCAAACACTAAAGTTTGAGTACACACTGAGACATCAGACTAACAAAGAGAGAGGAGAGAGAGAGAGAGAGAGAGAGAGAGAGAGGGAGAGAAATAAGGAGACAAGCCATTCAAAAAGAGAAAAACTACTTCTCTGTTGATCTTGGCTTTCAATTCACTCTGTCCTTTCTTGGCTTCCACATAAATATCTCTGTATTCACATTATTATGTTCACTTAAATTTTAGTTTCCAGCTTGATTTGAGAAAGTCTTTTTTTTTTTTTTTTTTTTTTGAGATAAGAGTCTCACTCTGTTGCCCAGGCTGGAGTGTAGAAGTGTGGTCTCAGCTCACTGCAATCTCCACCTCCTGGGCTCAAGCGAACCTCCCACCTCAGCCTCCCAAGTAATTGGGACTACAGGCTCACAGCACCATGCCCAGCTAATTTTTGTATTTTTTGTAGACACAAGATTTGCCATGTTGCCCAGACTGGTCTCAAACTCCTCGGACTCAAGTGATCTGCTAGCTTCTGCCTCCTAAAGTGTTGGGATTACAGGCATGAGCCACTGTTCCCAGCTGTATTCTTGGTATGTAATGGGTACTCCATTAACCTCCTGACTGATGAACAGGAGGATGACACTGAGCAAATGAACAGACTTTTTAACTTGAATTGCTTCTACTTAATAGTTTACGTTGATTTAGGAAACATATTACATGGCTTTGGAGAAAAAAAAAATTGATCATGGAACATTTTTAATAGAGACAAAACTTTCATTCCATGTCTGAAAGACAGAAGGGGCATGCTTATTACCAGTATAAACTTTGGGTTTTCTGAATGAATGGAGTTATAGAAATGAGACTGCATCTAAGTAAATACATTAATCCTGTTCCAGATTCAGTGTTTTGGCTAGTACGTTTTCAATTGTTCATTGTCATTCCTTAAATAGGCCTCTCTGTGTAATAACAAAAACATTTTCTTTCTTTTTTTTT
>NW_016107324.1:11910610-11911941 GCF_001604975.1 Cebus imitator | reverse complement strand
AGGCTGAGGCAGAAGAATTGCCTGAACCCAGGAGGCGGAGGTTGCGGTGAGCCGAGATCGCGCCATTGCACTCCAGCCTGGGTAACATGAGTGAAACTCCGTCTCAAAAAAAAATGATATGAAAAGAAAAGAAAGAGATGTAAGTGTGTCTAGATGACATAGAAGCTAACCTGAACTAGCTCCTAATAGCAAAAGCCATATAATCAACAAAGCCATATAATGGACTGGGCATTGTGGCGACTCATGCCTGTAATCCCAGCACTGTGGAAGGTCAAGGTGGGCAAATCACTTGAGGCCAGGAGTTTGAGACCAGCCTGGCCAACACGGAAAAACCCCATCTCTACTAGGAGAAAAAAAAATTAGCCAGGCATGGTGGCACACACCTGTAATTCCAGCTACTTGGAAGGCCGAGGCATGAGAATCACTTGAACCCAGGAAGCAGAGGTTGCGGTAAGCCAAGATTGCACCACTGCACTCCAGCCTGGGCAACACAGCTAGACTCTTCTTAAAAAATATATATATAACAATATGTATTAATAATAATAGTATTATATTTATAACCCAAAGAATATAATAAATATCCATGAGTCCACACAGATATAAATAAAGCACTAAATAAATAAATAAGTAAACAGGAGAAAAGGAACAATTATTACTTGTAGAAGAATTCCAATTAACAGTGTAGAAAAAATAAGGGAAACAGAAAATTACAGTTAGAAAACCACAATAGTGGCCGGGTACAGTGGCTCACACCTGTAATCCCAGCACTTTGTGAGGCCAAGGCCGGTGGATCACCTCAGGTCAGGAGTTAGAGACCAGCCTGGCCAATATGGTGAAACCCCATCTCTACTAAATATACAAAAAATTAGCCAGGCATGGTGGTGGGTGCCTGTAATCCCAGCTACTTGGGAGACGGAGGCAGAATTGCATTAACCCGGGAGGCAGAGGTTGCAGTGAGCTGAGATCACACGATTGTCACACCATTGCACTCCAACCTGGGCAACAGGAGCAAAACTCCATCTCGGGGTGGGTTGGGGGGGTGGTGCAGGGAAAAGGGGCGTGGAGCGGGAGCGGTGGCGCCTGCCTGAAATCCCAGCACTTTGGGAGGCCGAGGCGGGTAGATCGCCTGAGGTCAGGAATTCAAGACCAGCCTGGCCAACATGGTGAAACCCTGTCTGTACTAAAAATACAAAAATTAGCTGGGCACGGCGGCGCACCCTGTAGTCCCAGCTACAACCTGTGACTTGAACCTGGGAGGCGGAGGTTGCAGTGAGCCAAGATCTCGCCACCGCACTCCCAGCCTGGTGACAGAGCGACACTCCATCTTAAAA
>NW_016107324.1:11892185-11910125 GCF_001604975.1 Cebus imitator | reverse complement strand
GGGAAAATGGCTACTATGTACTATTTTTGCAACCTTAAAAAAAAAAAAAAAAAAATAGTTGTGACAAATGTACACGAAAGATATTAACAATAGGGGAAAATGGCTACTATGTACTATTTTTGCAACCTTTCTATAAATCTAAAACTATCTTTTTTTTTTTTTTTTTGAGACAAGAGTCTTGCTCTGTGGCCAGGCTGGAGTACAGGGGTGTGATCGCCACTCGCTGCAACCTCCACCTCCAGTGTTCAAGCGATTCTCCTGCCTCAGCCTCCCCAGTAGCTGGGGCTATAGGCACACGTGACCATGCCCGGCTACTTTGTGTATTTTTAGTAGAGATGGGGTTTCACCATGTTGGCCAGGATGGTCTCTATGTCTTGACCTCAAGTTATCTGCCCGCCTCAGCCTCCCAAAGTGCTGGGACTACAGGCGTGAGCCACTGCGCCAGGCCCATCCAAAACTATTCTAAAATAAAAAGTTTATTTAGGCCATGCCAACTTTTCTATAAATCTAAAACTATTCTAAAACAGAAAGTTTAATTAGGGTGGGCATGGTGGCTCATACCTGTAATGCGAGCACTGTGGGAGACGGAGGCAAGAGGATCACTTGAGCCCAGGAGTTCAAGACTAGATTGGGTAGCATAGCAAGACTCTGTCCCTAAGAGAAAAGTTCATTTAAAAAATAAAAAACTGGATCTCTCACAGCTAACATGGCGGCCCCCTGTATGTCCTACCGCGGAGCAGTTTCCTACCGGCTGCTTCTCTGGGGTAGGGGTAGCCTCCTCCAGAAGCAAGTCCTCTGGAAAACCACGGCAGCTGAGTTGCAAACAAATGTCAGATCCCAGATATTAGGGCTAAGTCATACTGCAGTTGTAACAAGAAAGAAAAATGTTCCCACCTTAAAACGTGAAACTTACACAGTGGATTTTATTAAAAAGCAGACTGAAGAGTTCAACATAGGAAAGAGACATTTAGCCAACATGATGGAAGAAGATCCAGAAACTTTCACTCAAGAGGATATTGATAAAGCTATTGTTTACCTTTTCCCAAGTGGTTTGTTTGAGAAAGAAGCCAGGCCAATAATGAAGCACCCTGAACTGATTTTTCTAAAACAAAGAGCAATCCAGTGGGGAGAAGATGGCCATCCATTTCACTATCTCTTCTATACTGGCAAACAGTCATACTATTCATTAATGCATGATATATATGGAATGTTACTCAATTTAGAAAAACGTCAAAGTCAGTTGCAAGCCAAAGGTCTGCTTCCAGAAGAAACTAAAACCAGAGACCTGATTGGCAGCAGATGGCTGATTAAGGAGGAACTGGAAGAAATGTTAGTGGAAAAACTGTCAGATCAAGATTATATGCAGTTCATTCACCTGCTAGAAAAGTTATTGACATTGCAGTATGGTGCTGCTGAGGAAGAATTTGTGCAGAGGTTTCAAAGAAGTGCAATCATTCAATCAAAAAAAACAGCTGATTGAAACTGTGCAGTTGACGAGCAAGGAATGGCCTTTAGCAAAAGCGAAGGTAAAAGAAGGACTGCAAAAGCAGAAGCAATTGTTTATGAACATGGAAGTGGAAGAATAAAAGTAAATGGAATTGATTACCTGCATTTCTTCCCAATCATGCAGGACAGAGAACAGCTGATGTTCCCTTTCCACTTTGTTGACCGGCTTGGGAAACACAATGAGACCTGCACAGTCTCGGGGCAGGATGTCGGCACAGGCTGGAGCAGTACGATTAGCAATGGCAAAAGCTTTGTGCAGCTTTCTCACTGAGGATGAGGTCGAGTGGATGAGACAAGCTGGACTGCTTACTACTGATCCACGTGTGAGAGAACGGAAGAAGCCAGGCCAAGAGGGAGCCCGCAGAAAGTTTACCTAGAAGAAGCGCTAAGGGTTTGTTCCCAGGAAAGAAGAAGAGCTGTATATACCTGCCAACAGGTATATACAGACACACAGTGAATAATGGCTGACCAGCATGAGGGCAGTACTGTCAGAAATTTCTTTGAGTTGTGAGATGGATGTATTTTTAAATGCTACTTTGTAAAGGTGACCTTTACAAAATAAAAGGGAAAAGAAATCTAAAAAAATAAAAAATAAAAAACAAATAAAATACTAGGCCAGGAGCAGTGGCTCACACCTGTAATCCCAGCACTTTGGGAGGCCGAGGCGGGTGGATCACCCGGCCAACATGATGAAACCCCTTCTCTACTAAAAATACAAAACATTAGTTGGGCCTGGTGGTGGGCGCCTGTAATCCCAACCACTTGGAGGCTGAGGCAGGAGAATTGCTTGAACCCGAGAGGCAGAGGTTGCAGTGTGCCAAGATTGCCCCATTGCACTCCAGCCTGGGTGACAGAGCAAGACTCTGTCAAAAAAAAAAATTTAGAACAAATTTAAATTGTATGTAAATGATACACAAATTAGGAGAATTGCTTGAACCTGGGAGGCAGAGGTTGCAGTGAGCCGAGATCGCACAATTATCGCACGATTGCACTCCAGCCTGAGCAACAAGAGAAAACTCCATCTCAAAAAAAAAAAAAAAAAGAAATTATAAAAAAAAAAAAAAAAAAAAAAAAAAAAAAAAAAAAAAAAAAAAAAAAAAAAAAAAAAAAAAAAAAAAGTTGGGGGGCTGGGCACAGAAGTGCATGCCTATAATCCCAGCACTTTGGAATGCTGAGGTGGGTGGATCACAAGGTCAATAGATAGAGACCATCCTGGCCAACATGCTGAAACCCTGTCTCTACTAAAAATACAAAAATTAGCTGGGCGTGGTGGCGCATGCCTGTAGTCCCAGCTACTTGGGAGGCTGAGGCAGGAGAATTGCTTGAACCTGGGAGGCAGAGATTACAGTGAGCCAAGATCGCGCCACTGCACTCCTGTGTTTCCTATGGCTGGCCTGTGCCTTCTGGAAAGTCCTATTACGTTTTAATACTTTTTAATACTGGCAGTAAAACTAAAGTATGGTCCCTATGTATAAAATCATCCGTGGAAAAATAAATACCAGTAGACTGCAAGCTCCTCGAGAGCAGAATTCACATTTTTAAAAATAGATATGGGATCAAGCTCTGTTGCTCAGGCTGATCTTGAACTCCTGGCCTCAAGTGATTCTCCCACCTCAGTCTCCCGAGTAGCTGGAATTATAGGCGGGAGCCACTGTGCCCAACAGAATGCATATCTTATTCATCTCTGTGTCCTTGATGCATGGCAAATAGTATCTTAATAAATGCCTATTAAACTGAACTATGCTATGTAGATGTATATTGTATACATATACATATTCACACACATATACATACATATGCATCTATAGAAAGAATGGAGGAAGCAAAAGATTACAATCATAAAGACATACGTGTTACTAAAATTGAACAGCAAAATACAAAAATGAAACATCTCATGAATTAAATGAGCATGTTCTATAAGCTCAGATGCTATAAACCCTTGAGTCTTTTCCTCCCTGACAAGCTTTTCGGCCATTTGACAGCATTTTGCCTTTGCCACCTGGCGACAGGATTGAAAGAACAGTGAATATGCTGACAGACTCTTCACTCTTCCCCTGTGGGGCACCTTCCACAAGTGTTCAATCAGAGTTCCCCCCATATCCATAAAAGAGCATCTTCTGTGAGCTGACGGCAGCTATGGAGTCACTGAAAAGGGAAATCGTGGCGCAGAAAATAGCGGACTGCCTTTTTGCACACCCACTTTGTCTCCAAACCAGCATGAATAAGGGAATAGGGAGCAAAATGAGAAAGAAATGCAGAGACAGATAGAGAATAATTCGTTTCTGAACGTAAGAGGCCATATGCAGTCACAGTTACACACAGACACTTAGAGGTGTAGATAGAATTGGAGACAAAACTCCCTGCTTGCCAATTTTACTAAATAAACATATTCACAGATTTCATAGCATTAATGAGCTGCAAAATAACTACATATTGAAGCTGCATGCAGCTGTCTGTACTGTTTGAGGATATTTTAAGTGAATATTAAGCCAATAATATAAATTAAAGAGGCCAAGTTCTCAAAGAGGCTTAAATAAGAAGCCAGTTAGCATGAATAGAACGAGCACATGGTTTGGATGACAGATGTTAGATTCATGGGTATTCATTATAACTTTATGATTTATCTTAAATGATATGCATTTTATGAGTTAAAAAATATATATTCTGGGGGGATGGTAAGAAGATAATAAGAAAAACATTTCAAATTGGTTTCTAGGTGAGTACAAATGTTTAAAGTTAAAAAGATGAATGCCTTGTAAAAAAAAAAGAAAAATGTGTACCAATGGATGAATGCCTTGTAAAAAATAAAAATAAAAAAAGATGAGGCACAAGTTACAGTTATGATATGTCGGTAATGATGCTCAGAGCTGACTAATACATTGTCTGCTGCATTATCTGCTGATAGCTTTGACACATTTCTGAACTGGGCTAAGAAATATTTATTGCGATGCCAACAAACCCGTGGAGTGCTGAATTTTAACAATCCAGTCACAAGCCTGACTTTTTATTGCATTGAGCATTATAGAAACAAGACTTATACTCTGTATGATTTATAACTAATATTAGAGGAGAAAGAGAAGAACAATGTTGCAATTTAAAATATGCATCATAATTTATAAAACATTTATAAAGAATATATTCACAGGCCGGGCGCGGTGGCTCAAGCCTGTAATCCCAGCACTTTGGGAGGCCGAGGCGGGTGGATCGCGAGGTCAAGAGATCGAGACCATCCTGGTCAACATGGTGAAACCCCGTCTCTACTAAAAATACAAAAAATTAGCTGGGCATGGTGGTGCGTGCCTGTAATCCCAGCTACTCAGGAGGCTGAGGTAGGAGAATTGCCTGAACCCAGGAGGCGGAGGTTGCAGTGAGCCGAGATCGTGCCATTGCACTCCAGCCTGGGTAACATGAGTGAAACTCCGTCTCAAAAAAAAAAAAAAAAAAGAATATATTCACATATATAATTTTTACATGTACCCCTAATCTCTTCCAGTTTAGATAATATGAATTTCTGAAAGTGGCTGGCTCACGCCTATAATCCCAGCACTTTGGGAAGCCGAGGCGGGTAGATTACCTGAGGTCAGGAGTTTCAGACCAGTCTGACCAACATGATGAAACCCTGCCTCAAAAAAAAGGAAAAAAAGAAATTAAAAAAAAAAAACAATTTCTGAAAGTTAGGCTTTTATTACGCAAAAACTTCTAGCATCTCAGACCTGCCATGCTCCTAATCAACCTAGAAGGGTGTAGGAAAACATGCTAGACAAGCCAAGAAAGAACAGATATAAGGACCACCATTACCAAGTTCCTTTTTTGTGCTAAGCACACTTACAAAGGTTCATTCCTCAGAAAGTAGTTATTTTTATCCCCATTTTACAACTAATAAGCCTGAATTTAGGAAAGCTAATTAACTTGTGCTTATAAAAGTGATTGTCTCAATGGGAAGAAGATAGTCTCATATTTGCAATAAGAAAGTTATTTTTCTTCAGTAATTTCAGCAATAAAGATGTTTCTGTTATTGTGGCCTAAAAATTAGAAATAGTTGATCAAAATAGATAAAACAAGCCTGTACCAGTCTCATGTCCTACACTAATAGAGAATGGTAAGAATAAATTCAAACTCAAGTCTGATAGCATGGCCCACTTTTTTCCCACTATATCACATCCTTTCAAGTCCTATTGTCATTAAAGTTCTAAATAATTATAGAAATTTAGCTGTTGAAAGTCAGCACTAGGAGAGAAAAATGAAAATGCCACTTGACATGTTCATTCTAAAAATTATACAGAAATGGAAAGTAACAAATAGCCAAGACCCAACTGAAGAAGAACTGGAATGGAGAGCTTGTTCTCTTGGATATAAAGACATGGCATAAAGCTATAGCAATTAAGACAGTGTGATGCTGGTACAAGCATAGACAAATAGAATGCAATACAGAGTATTGCTTATATTGCTCATGTATTGCTTAACATTTGATTCTTAACAAAGGTGATACTGCAGAGCAGCAGAGAGAGAACAGTCTTTTCAATAAATGATGCTAGGATATTTGAAAACGAATCTTGGCAAGAAAAAAAAAACCTTTAACTCACATCATACACAAAGGACAATCCAATGTAGATTGTAGATCTAAATTTGAAAGGAAAAAATACCTGAGCTCAATTACCTGAGCACATCACAGCCTAATGGAAGCTAACCGAAAAGAAATAATGCAAGCATTAACTATGATCATTATTCTAGGTGCTTATTTCATTCTCCTACAAATCTCAGAATATATTGAAAGTTCATTTACTATTTCTGATGGAATTTATGGCTCCACATTCTTTGTCACTACAGGATTTCATGGCTTCCATGCTATTATTGGATCTACATTTCTCACTACATGTCTTCTTCACAAACTAATATTTCACTTTATAACCAATCACCACTTCGGCTTCAAAGCTGCTGCATGATACTGACACTTCATAGACATAGTGTGACTGTTCCTGTATATTTCCATTTACTGATGTGGATCCTACTCTCTTAGTATAAAAGTACCATTGACTTCCAATCAATAAGCTTTGATTCAAACCCGAAAGAGAGTAATTAACCTAACAATAACTTTAGCAACTGACACTCTCTTAGCCCTATTACTGATTATGATCACATTCTGACTCCCACAATTAAACGTTTATAGAGAAAAATATAACCCCTATGAATGTGGGTTTGATCCCATAGCCTCTGCTCGCCTACCTTTCTCTATAAAATTCTTTTTAATTGCTACTACATTCCTTCTATTCGGCCTAGAAATTGCCCTGCTACTACCCCTACCATGAGCAACCCAAACAAGTAATCTAATGTTAACAATTAGCACAATTCTTATGCTAGTAATTAGTTTAATTCAGGCGTAGTTTATGAATGAACTCAAAAAGGATTAAACTGAGCCAAATTGGTATATAGTTTAAATCAAAACAAATGATTTTGACTCATTAGATTATGATGAATTATATCTACCAAATGCCTTTTATTTATATTAATAATATACTAGCATATTCTATATCTCTACCAGGAACATTAATTTATCGATCCCACCTAATCTCTACTATGTTTGGAAGGCAAAATATTATCGTTGTTCATTATAATTATACTCATAACCTTAAATATACATTTTATCTTTTTTTTTTTTTTTGAGACGGAGTTTCGCTCTTGTTACCCAGGCTGGAGTGCAATGGCGCGATCTCGGCTCACTGCAACCTCCGCCTCCTGGGTTCAGGCAATTCTCCTGCCTCAGCCTCCTGAGTAGCTGGGATTACAGGCACGCGCCACCATGACCAGCTAATTTTTTGTAGTTTTAGTAGAGACGGGGTTTCACCATGTTGACCAGGATGGTCTCGATCTCTTGACCTCGTGATCCACCCGCCTCGGCCTCCCAAACTGCTGGGATTACAAGCGTGAGTCACCGCGCCCGGCCATTTTATCTTAATATCTATAATACCTTTTGTCTTTCTAGTATTCGCTGCCTGTGAAGCTGCAGTAGGTCTAGCCCTACTAATTTCAACTTCTAACATACACAGCCTAGATTACTTAAAAAACTTAAATCTACTCCAATGTTAAAAGTTATTTTCCCAACAATTACACTGCTTCCAACAACATGACTTTCAAAAAATTATATAATATGAATTAACATAGTCACTCATAGCTTATTTATCAGTCTCTTTACCCTATTATTCTTTCACTACCCCAGCAACAACCTATGTACCTTCTCACTAACTTTCTTTTCAGATCCGTTAACATTTCCGCGTCTAATCTTAACAGCCTGACTTCTACCTCCCATAATTTTAGCCACTCAACACTACCTATTCAACATTTCCCTCCCACAAAAGAACCTTAACATTTCCATACTAATTATCCTACAAACCTCCTTAATTACAGCATTCACGACCACAGAGCGAATCATATTTTATATCCTATTCGAAGTCACATTAATTCCCACTAATTATTATTACCCACTGAGGATATCAATCAGAACGCCTCAATGCAGGCTCATATTTCTTATTTTATACACTAGTAGGATCCCTTCCCCTACTGGTCATACTTCTTTACACCCAAAACACCTTAGGGTCACTAAATATAGTAACAACAACAGTTATTGCTCAAGAAATATTATTCTCCTGAACCAACAATGTTACATGACTAGCATATATAACGGCCTTTAGAGTCAAATGCCTCTATATGGACTCTACCTATGACTCCCTAAAGCCCATGTAGAAGCCCCTATAGCCAGCTCAATAGTACTTGCAGCAGTACTGCTAAAATTAGGCAGCTATGGCATAATATGAATTACCCCTGTCCTTAACCCCCTAACAGAAACCATAAGCTATCCTTTCCTCATTTTATCCTCATGAGGTATAATTTTGACAAGCTCTATCTGTTTACGACAAACTGACCTAAAATTACTCATCGCCTATTCTTCCGTAAGCCATATAGCACTTGTTATTCTAGCAATCCTCATTCAAGCCCCTTGAAGTTTTACAAGCACTACTACTCTCATAATCGCCCACAGACTCACCTCATCTTTAATGTTCTGCCTAGCAAACTCAAATAATGAACGAATCCATAGCCGAAACATACTATTGACCCGAGGCCTCCGAACATTATTTCCATTAATAGCCCTTTGATGACTTTTAGCAAATTGTACTAATCTTGCCCTACTCCCAACCACTAATTTAATTGGAGAACTCTTTACAATCATAGCCTCCTTCTCCAGATCAAACTTCACTATTATACTTATAGGACTTAACATACTAATTACATCCCTTTATTCACTATACATATTTACCTCAACACAACGGAGAGCATTAATGTACAACATTAGCTGTATTAAACCTTCCTTCACACAGGAAAATATTTTATTATTTATACATCTTGCAACAGTCCTACTCCTTACTCTAAACCCCAAAACAATCACAGGATTAACATCCTGTAGCTATAGTTTAACTAAAACATTAGATTGTGAATCTAACAATAGAAGCCTACAACTTCTTATCTACCGAGAAAGTATGCAAGAACTACTAACTCATGCCCTCAAGTCTAATAACATAGCTTTCTTACTTTCTTTTTTCTTTCTTTTTTTTTTTTTTTGAGACAGTCTCGCTCTGTCACCAGGCACCAGGCTGGAGTGCAATGGCGCTATCTTGGCTCACTGCAACCTTCACCTCCTGGGTTCAAGTAATTCTCCTGCCTCAGCCTCCCGAGTAGCTGGAACTACAGGCGCCTGCCACCATGTCAAGCTAATTTTTGTTTTTTAGTAGAGATGGGGTTTCACCATGTTGGCCAGGATGGTCTTGATCTCTTGACCTCGTGATCTGCCCACCTCGGTCTCCCAAAGTGCTGGAATTACAGGTGTGAGCCACCACGCCTGGCCCTGGCTTTCTTACTTTTAAAGGATAGAAGTAATCTATTGGTCTTAGGAAGCAAAAATATTGGTGCAACTCCAAATAAAAGTGAAAAAGTATTCTTCCATCACTTTAATAACCCTAATTCCCCTATTCTTACCTATTTTCATTAATCCCCCTAAAAAGATCCTATATCCATACTATGTAAAAATGGCTATTGTATATGCCTTCATCACCAGCCTTATCTCTATAACAGTATTTGTTCTCACAAATCAAGAAACTATTATTTCAAATTGACATTGAATAACAATCCAAACCCTTAAACTATCATTAAGTTTCAAACTAGACCTCTTCTCCACGATATTTACCCCCATAGCATTATTTGTTACTTGGTCTATCATAGAATTCTCAATACGATATATCTAGATCCAAATATCAATCAATTCCTCAAATATTTACTCATTTTTCTCATCACAATATTAATCCTAATCACCACCAATGGACTCTTTCAACTTTTTATTGGTTGAGAAGGAATAGGCATTATAGCTTTCCTATTAATCAGCTTATGGTACCGCCGAGCAGATGCTAACACAGCGGCCCTCCAAGCAATCTTATATAACTGTATTGGTGATAATTGGTTTTATCCTAGCAATAGCATGATTCTTTTTATTCTCCAACTCATGAGACTTCCAACAAATATTCATCCTCAACTGCACCCCAAATTTCTTTCCACTAATAAATCTCCTCTTAGGAGCCTTCTAGAGGATAATACAAAATACCTTTATGATCTTGGTGTAGAGAAAGTGTTCTAAAACAGGAAACATATTTATTAAGTTGATGAATTTGACTCTGTTATAATCAAGAATTTTTCTTCTTCAAAAGACTATATAATGAAAAGATAAACCACAAAAAGGAGAGGAACTTTATAGCATACACAACTGATAAAGGGCTTATATCCAGGGTATACTGTATAAAGAACTACTGGAAATCAATAACAAAAAGATAAACAACTTCAGTTGGAACATAGGCCAGAGACCTGAACAGGCATTTCACAAAAGAGAATATCAAATAGCCAATAAACATATGAAAATTGCTCAGTCTCATTACTAATCAGGAAAATGAAAATTAAAACCACAATTGGGCCTAAGAATGGTGGCTCACACCTTTAATCCCAGCACCGTGGGAGGCCGAGGCTGAAGGGTCGCTTGAGCCCAGGAGTGCAAGATCAAATTGGACAACATGTCGAAAACCCATGTCTAAAAATAAATAAATAAATAAAAATTAAAAGAAAAAAAGGCCAGCCTGGGCAACATAGCAAGACTCTGTCTCTACAAAAAAAAAAAAAAAAAAAAAAATCAAGGTATGGTGGCATGTTCCTGTAGTGCCAGTTACTTGGGAGGCTAATGTGGGAGGCTTAATTGTACCCAGGAGTTTGAAGCTGAAGTGAGCTACTGCACACCAGCCTGGGTGATAGAGCAAGATTCTGTCTTTAAAAAACAAAATGAAATAAAATAAAACACACAAACGAAACACACAATTGGATAATAGCATATATCCCCCAGAAAAGCTAAAATTAAACAAACTGACAATAATAACTATTGGCAAGGGTGTGAGGCACTGGGAACTCTCATACACTGCTGGCAGGAGTGACGCAACCACAGTTTGACTTTCTCTACTAAGGTTGAAGGTGCATACTCAGTGATCCAACAATTCCACTATCATAGACCCAGTACAAAAGTGTACACATATATCTCAAGAGACACATATACAAATGTTCATGAGGTGTTATTTGTAATAGCTCCAAACTGGAAATAACCCAAATATGGCATTGACAGTAGAATGAGTAAATATGGAGTGTGATATATTCATACAATGGAATGATATTCAGCAATGGAAATGAGCAGGCTAAATCTATATGCAACATTATGGATGGTTATGGATGACTTTTAGGTACAAATCTTTTTACAACATTATGGATTCATTATGGCTGAATCTTAGATACAAAAGAACACACGTACAGTTAGTGTCCTCGGACAGAGTTTCCTGACGGATCCCTGTCATCTGGAGTTAGTGGCAGCAGGGTAGCCCCTAGGACCAAAGTGTGTTGGGCAAGATGTTCCAGCAGGCAGCTGCTCTAAGGTAACTGCTTCGTTAGAGGTTTAGAGATGAGCAGGTTTAGAGAACTAGGGATTAGGGTTTCCTTTTTCTGGGAAAGGCCAGGAGGGAGAGAAAATGGGGAGATGGGCGTCTAAAAAATGTCCACCTTAATCATTTTCAGATCTACTTTAAGGCTTTCTCCTCTTGTTCAGTGTTATTCCTCTTGTAAAAAGTTTTAAAAACCAGGCAAGATTAACCTGCAGTGTTTAAGAGTACGTGTTTACAAAAGTCAAGATAATAGTTACCTTTGGGAGAACAGAAGGGATAGTAATTGAGAGAGGGTTGATGATAATGTTCTTTTTATTGAGCTGAGTAGTAGCTACATGGATGTTTGTGGATAATTTGTTGAGCTAAACATTTTTGTATTGTGCTCTTTTCTGCCTTTCTGATTGAGAATTATATTTCACAACAAAAAAAGGTTTAAAAGATCATAATTTTTAAATTCCCATTCAATTTCACTGAGGAAAAAAAAGTATTCAGTGTCTATGTGTTAGGCATGGTACTCTTTTTCTGAAGCCAAGGGAGAAATGAAATACAAAGATGAATGGCATGGTTCCTGTCTCCAGTAAGCTTACAATAAAGTATTACAAGGCAGAATGCAATAAGCAGCAAATAAAGGCATTGTTATGTTATTTGCACTACTTAGGTTTAAAACATCACCTTATCGACCAGGTGAGATTGCTCACTCCTGTAATCCCAACACTTTGGGAGGCTGAGGCAGGTGGATCATGAGGTTAGGGGTTCAACACCAGGCTGGCTGAGATGGTGAAATCCCGCCTCTACTAAAACTACAAAAATTAGCCAGGCGTGGTGGCAGGCACCTGGATTCCTAGCTATTCGGGAGGCTGAGGCAGGAGAATCGCTTGAACCTGGGTGGCAGAGGTTGCAGTGAGCCGAGATGGCGCCACTCCACTGTAGCCTTGGCGACAGAGTGAGACTTGGTCTCAAAAAAAAAAAAAATTACCTAAAAATTTTATTTAAAAGTTAATGGCCTCAATGGGAAGAATTGAGATATAAGAAAAAATAATAATAAAGTTCTTTTTTTCAGTAATGGCAGCAATAAAGATGTTTGTTATTGTGGCTTAAAAACAACAGATTGGGGCTGGGCACGGTGGCTCATGCCTGTAATCCCAGCACTCTGTGAGGTTAAAGAGGGTGGATCACCTGAGGTCAGGAGTTTGAGACCAGCCTGGCCAGCATGGTGAAACCCCAGCTCTACTAAAAATACAAAAAGTAGTCAGCCAGGTTGGTGTGTGCCTGTAAACCCAGCTACTCGGGAGGCTGAGGCAGGAGAATCACTTGAACCCAGAAGGTGGAGGTTGAAGTGAGCTGAGATCATGCCATTGTACTCCAGCCTGGGCAACAGAGCAAGACTTTGTCTCAAATAATAATAATAATAATAACAGATTAGTTGATCAAAATGAACAAAAACAAGCCTGAACCCTTCTCGTGGCCCTTTAATTTCACACTCTGAAGTTTTCCATCACTGCTATCATATCTGGCCTTTAAGTTTTCCAAGAGCTTACATTCCAAAAAGATAATTTTAAAAACCTTATTAACATTGACTTTAATAATATGAAATCCAGGCCGGGCATGATGGCTCATGCCTGCAATCCCAGTATTTTGGGATGCTGAGGCAGTGGATCACTTGAGGCCAGGAGTTCAAGACCAGTCTGGCTAACATGGCAAAACCCCATCTCTACTAAAAATACCAAAATTAGTTGGGCATGGTGGCACACACCTGTAATCCCAGCTGCTCGGGAGGGTGAGGCAGGAGAATTGCTTGAACCTAGGAGGCAGATGTTGCATGTTGAAGTGAGACAAGACTGTGCCACTGCGCTCTAGCCTAGGTGACAGAGTGAGACTCCGTCTCACACACACACACACACACACACACACACACACACCCAACAGCTCTAATGATAATGCATGTCTTTGTTTGATTGCTTGTTTGTGAGACAGAGTCTCACTCTGTCGCCCAGGCTGGAGTGCAGGGTGCCATCTTGGCTCACTGCAACCTCTGCCTCCCGGATTCAAGTGATTCTCCTGCCTCAGCCTCCCAAGTAGCTGGGACTACAGGCATGTGCCGCTATGCCCAGCTAATTTTGTCTACGCATATTTAGTAGAGATGGTGTTTCACCGTGTTAGCCAGGATGGCCTCAATCTCCTGACCCCACGATCTGCCTGACTCGGCCTCCCAAAGTGCTGGGATTACAGGCGTGAGCCACCGCGCCCAGCTAATGCATGCTTTTTCAAAGAATTTATCACCCTTGACTTGTGCCCAAGTCATGACTTGTGCCTTTATTTTCTAGCTCTGCAAAGTACTGTGTTAACCCAGCACTTACATGATTATCACTATTATTATCCATTTTAATAATAGAGATCACACAAAAGTGAAATACAATGCAAAACAAATCCCAGCTCAGTTTGCAAACACCAAGCACGAGCAGGAGGCCAAGTGAGCTGCCAGCCTCTCATTGAACCTTATGTTCCTACTCCAACAATCAGCAGCAGTTCTCTATTACAGTGGATGCTATAGAACCAGTAGCCAGTCTAGGTCCTGTGATTCATGTTCCCTACATAGCTGATTGTTTTTAATTTACAATGTGAAAATCCATGGTAGAGGAAATGTCTGTAAGTGTAAGTTGCTATGGAAACACAGAGAAAGAAATACTTAATTCCTTCTTGGAGGTACCAGGGGGATTGAAGTTCAGGGAAGGTTGCCCTTTCGATCTGAGTTTTGAATAAGGAGAGAATGTCTGCAGGTTTAGAAGCAGGAAAAGGCACATCCAGGTGAGAATACCTTATGAAGAGACAGAAAACATTGCTGTGGAAGTTTGGAGAATAGAACTTAAATTGTCACGGCTGAAACAGAGTTTTTTGAGAGCCAGTTTTCAAATAAGTTTTAAAATAATGTAAATGTATGTCTATTCTATTGTATAGAACTAGTGTATCTTATACCCTAAGAACAGGTTTGCTGTTCCTCAATCACTTCTCAATTACTGGTTTAGATAATTTTACTCACATTAATCTGCATTCCTTTTCTTCCCATTAGCCATTTTTCTCTTTTATAAGAATTGCTATAATTTACAAAAGGTACTGGCAGTCTCTGATAAAAATATATATCAGTGTACAGTTATTCATGTGGTTTGGGAGCTGAATACTGAACTCTAAGCAGGATATCTAGATGTTGGTGCTGGCATGTCCTTCAAGGAACTCCACGGACCTGGGCAAGTTGCTCAACTTGTTTTGACCGCAATGTTTTTTATGTGTAAAACAAGATGATCTCTAAGATCCCTTCTACTATAATGGTCCTTTCAGATAGTGAATTATGAACTAAGCAGCCTAATGTCCTATCTGGCTAGGAGATTTGCCTCACATGCCTGCAACAAGACAGAAGTTAAAATATTGGGTCGGATGCAGTGGCTCATGCCTGTAGTCCCAGCACTTTGGGAAGCTGAGGCGGGCAGATCACCTGAGGTTAGGAGTTCAAGATCAGCCTGACCAACATGGTGAAACCCTGTCTCTACTAAAAATACAAAATTAGCCGGGCATGGTAGCACACGCCTGTAATCCCAACTAGTCAGGAGTCTGAGGCAGGAGGATCACTTGAACCCAGGAGGCAGAAGATGCAGTGAGCTGAGATCGTGCCATTGCACTCCAGCCTGGGCAACAAGAGTGAAACTCTGTCTCAAAAAAAAAAAAATTATGTCTTAAGAAAGGGTATCTCAGGGAGAGACCCCTAGACAATGATGAGGCAAGGCAAAGAACCTCACACTTAAGTACATGAAAAACTGCTAGCCATGCTAATCTGTTATTAAAGTTTGGTTAAATTAGAATCAGAAATGTGTGCACAAGAGCAATGCTATGTTTTTTTGTTGTTGTTCACTTGTGTGTTTTGAGGCAAGGTCTTGCTCTGTCACCCAGGCTAGAGTGCAGTGGGTGCCATCACATCTCACTGCAGCCTCAACCTTCTGGGCTCAAGCGATCCTCCCATCTCAACCTCTGAAGTAGCTGGGACTATAGGTGTGCACCATCATGCCCAGTTAATGTGTTTTTTTTTTTTTTTTAATTTTTAGAGATAGGGTCTGAATATGTTGCCCAGGCTAGTTTCGAACTCTTGGCCTCAAGGGATCCTTCTGTCTTGGCCTCCCAAAGTGTTGGGATTACAGTTGTGAGCCACCATGATTGGCCACTATGCTTTTTGAAAAATTGTAGTAAAATAACATGAAGGTTACCATTTTAACCATTTTAGGTGTACAATTCAGTTGTATTATGTACATTCACAATATTGTGTAATCATCATCACTAACTATAAGTGCTATGCTTTCGTATTTTGTTTTTCCTCCCTTAGTTTCCTTAGAGAATACTATTTTAAATAAATCTTCTCCCTCAGCTGAATGAAAAGAAAAGAATCTTTTTCATATCATCATTATAGTGGTTCTTTTTCTTTTCTTTTTGTTTTTTTAAGAGACAGAGGTCTCACTATGTTGCCCAAGTTGGACTCAAACTCCTGGACTTAAGCAATCCTCCAACCTCAGCCTCCAGAGTAACTGGGACTACGGCATGTGACACTGCATTGGGCTACAGTGGTTCTTAACTTGGAGATCCTTTTCCCCTTTAGGGGACATTTGGCAATGTCTGGATACTATTGACATCTAGTGGGTATAGGCTAGCAATGTTGCTAAACATCCTACAATTCACAAAACAGTTGTGACACGGTAATTGCCCCATAAACTGCATACCTCGACCATACCTCAGCTTTCCGTTGAAACTGCTCTCTGTAACCCTAATGTGACACACAAGCAGTCCAAACCAACGCCATTTTGGCCTCTGCACCATTTTAAGAAAAACTAAGACTTGTAATAAGTAACTAAGGTCTGTAATTTCCTCCCTACTCGGGCAATATGTAAACTAACGCTTATCTTGACTTCCATGAACCACTTAAGTAACAATCGGAATGTCCAAAGCCTCTCACCCTCACCCCCACCCAGGAGGTGGTTTACAGAATGTCCAAAGTCCACTGGCCCTCGGAATGTCCGAAGCCCCTCGCCCTCACCCAGGAGTTGGTTTATGGGCATAAAACCATCTCACACAGGAGGTGGTTTACGGGCATAAAAGGTCTTGACACCCTCCTTTCGGGGCCACGGGTTAGAGAGACTCGAGTCCTCCATGGCCGCCGGCAATAAAGACCCTGTAATTTGGCCCAGTCTTTGTCTCAATGGTAATTTCGTGCTCGCTTGGTTACAAAACAGTAGCCCCCTCACCCACACCCAATAAAGAATTATCTAGCCCCAAATGTTATTAGTATTGCTTTTGTGAATCCTTGCTCTTTCAGAATCATTCTGGGGCTCCATGCCTCTCACTTTCAGCAATGGAGAGGCATGGTAGTAGTAAGACTGGATAAGTTCTGAAACCCAAGGAAATACAGCAAGACTTAGGCAGATAAAGAGAAGAAACTAAATAAGGATGAGCTGTGAACATTAACTCCTTTTCTCCTAGTGAACCCCTCACTGCGTTGCTCTCTAATTCTATGTTAGTGGTCATTTTGTAACTGTTCCTGTAGCACAATATTTATCAATAGCACAACTACAACGGTAAAAGGACAGGACCAAGATGCAAGAGGCCCAAACAGTGAAAGGCAGTGTTTAATTACTTTTCCCTTTCGGATGAGTTCTTTTTTTTTTTTTTTTTTTTTTTAGACAGAATCTTGCACTGTTGCCAGGCTGGAGTGCAGTGGCGCAATCTCAGCTCACTGCAATCCCCTCCTTCCCGGTTCATGTGATTCTCCTGCCTCAACCTCCCAAGTAGCTGGGACTATAGGCATGTGCCACCATGCCCAGCTAATTTTTGTATTTTTTTCTTATCATATATATATATATACACACACATATATATATATAAATATTTTTTTTTTTTTTTTTTTAAGACGGAGTTTCAACCATATTGGTCAGGCTGGTCTTGAACTCACGACCTCAGGTGATCCACCCGCCTTGGTCTCCAAAGTGCTTGGATTACAGGTGTGAGCCACCAAGCCCGGCAATTTTTGTATTTTTAATAGAGATGAGGTTCACCATGTTGGCCAGGATGGTCTCGATCTCTTGACTTTATGATCTGCCCACCTCAGCCTCCCAAAGTGCTGGGATTACAGGCATGAGTCACTGAGCCTGGCCTGGGATGAGTTCTTTCTAAGAAGCAGTCTCCTTTTGAAATTTGACTTCTATTATACCTTGATCATCAGCATCTGACCGTCAATTTACTGAATATGCTAGTCATATGTCTGGTCCTGATTGTGACTTGTCCAAGAGGAATATTAGTTTGGTTAGTAGTCTTGGCGGAACTCCCTACCAGGAAAAAATAAGCAGTGATTCCTCTTTTTTTATTTTTTTTTTTTATTTTTTTATTTTATTTT
>NW_016107324.1:11876450-11892005 GCF_001604975.1 Cebus imitator | reverse complement strand
CGGGGTTTCACCATGTTGACCAGGATGGTCTCGATCTCTTGACCTTGTGATCCACCCGCCTCGGCCTCCCAAAGTGCTGGGATTACAGGCTTGAGCCACCGCGCCCGGCCTAATTCCTCTTTTTTTAAAGTAAAGACAGGGTTTCATTTGTGCTGAAACCCGGGATGGCAGAACTCCTAAGGGAAACCAACCCCCTGACCCTGTTCTCCTTGGGCTCCCTCTGTTAAGAGACCTACCTATGACCTAGGCTCATCAGACCAGCCCATGCATCCACTCACCATCCTCAGATCAGGTAACTAGTTTGCCTCAACTCTCTTCTTTAGCCCTTCTTGCTACCTGTCAACCTCCTCCTTTCAGTTTCATCTTCCTCTCCCTTTCAGTGGAGACAAGAAAGATAGGACTTTCCGTGAGGTTCATGACCGGAAGAAATTCTACATAGGTCACGGAACTGGGAAGACAGTCTTCCCTCAATGACTGATCATTGCGGAGACATCTGCTCTGGTCACTCACTCACACTCATAGGTGATGGATCAATGCAAGGGATGCCCTCTTTGACCTATTCATCCCAGGTTCAGACCAAGGTTTAGCCTGCTAAGCTGCTTTGTCATGCATTCACTTTCCTTGTCTCCAGGGCTCTTCTTAAACTATGGGCAATCTCCCACCCTCCATTCCTTCCTCCTCTTCCTTAGCCTCGTTCTGAAAAATCTCAAACCCCTCCAGCTATCACCTGACCTAAAACCTAACTGTCTTATTTCATTCTGCAATACCACTTGGGCACAATATAAATTGGACAATGGTTCTAAATGGCCAGAAAATGATACCTTCAATTTTTTTTTTAATCCTAGAGGATCTAGACAACTTTTGCTGTAAAATGGGCAAATGGTCTGAAATTCCCTATGTCCAGGCATTTTTTTACACTCCAATCCCTCCCTAATTTCTGCTCTCAATGTAACCTGTCCCAAATTTTCCTTCTCTCCCTTTGGTCTGCCCCTCCTGCCTCTGCCGGCAACCCAGAATCCTCCTTGTCCATCAAGCCTTCTGACCTTTCTCCTCCCTGCCTGTCCCCACCCTAAACTGTAACTTCCGTTAACTTTTCACTGCCAAATCAGGCCCTACCTAATCCAGGCCCTAACCCTCTGCCCCCACCCAGAACCTCCCTCCTCTTCCTCTGCCCACAACCCACCTCCTTATACCCCTCCTGTTACCTCCCCACCTTATACCCAGTCCAGTTTCCTGTGGCTAACTCCTCTGCCCCTGCCCAACAATTCCCCCTTCAAGAGGTGGCTAGCGCCAAAGGTATAGTTAGGGTGCAGGTTCCTCTTTATCTGACCTTTCCTAAATCAGCCAATGGTTAGGTTCCTTTTCATCAGATCCTCCGATACTTAACCCAGTCCTATAATCTCACCTGGAGTGACTTAAATGTCATCCTTTCTTCTACTCTCACCCCTGAAGAATACTTAATATGCATTTTATCACCCAATCAGCCCCTGACATTAAAAAAGCTACAGAAATTAAAATCTGGCCCTCAAACCCAACAACAGGAATTAATCAACCTCGCCTTCAAGGTATTCAATAATAGGGAAAAAGCGGCTCAGCTGCAGCACATCTCAGAACCACAAATGCTTGCCTCTGCCATAAGGCAAACCCCAGCCACACTCCTGGCTCACAAAGCCTTCAAAGCACCCAGACTGCAGCGTTCAGATGTCCCTCCCAGACCTTGCTTCAAGTGTCAGAAACCTGGCCACTAGGCCAAGGAATTCCCGCAGCCTGGGATTCCTCCTAACCCCTACCCTGTCTGTGCGGGCCCCACTGGAAATCAGACTGTCTGACTCACATCGCTGCTCCTTGGCTTGGTGGCTGAAGACTGGCACTGCCTGAACATCTTGGAGGCCTCCTGGACCATCACGGATACCGAACCTGGGGTAACTCTTACGGTGGAGGGTAAGTCTTAATCAACCCAGGGGCCACCCTTCTTAACATGGGGGCCACCCACCCCAGACCACCTTCTTTTCAAGGACCTGTCTCCTTGGTCTCCATAACTGTTGTGGGAATTGATGGCAAGGCCTCCAGGCCTCTCAAAACTCCCCAAATCTGGTGTCATTTAGGCCAACACTCCTTTCTACATTCTTTCCTATTCATCCCCGCTTGTCCAATTCCCCTGTTGGGCCAAGATATCCTAGCAAAATTGTCTGCCTCCTTAACTATTCCTGGGCTATAGCCACACCTCATTACGTCCCTCCCCCCGCCCGAACCCATACCTCCCTCAATAGCTCCCCTTATGTCCCTCTACCTTAACCTTAGGGCTGGATACCACCTCCCCATCCCTTGCTACAAGTCATCATCCCCTTAAAACCTAACCACCCTTATACCGCCCAGTGCCAGTACCCCTTCCCACAACAGGCTTTAAAAAGCCTAAAGCCTGTTATCACCTATTACAACATGGCATTTTAATTCACCCTCCTGCTTCTTCAGCATCTATAATCAAAGGGGTATTGCATATCTCCTTCCAAAGCCCAAATATTTTCCCCTATCCTACCTGTCCAAAAACCAGACAAATCCTACAGGCTAGTCCAAGACCTACAAAAGGAAACCTATCTGACTCCATAGAACAAAAATCCTTCCCCCATTCTTCCTTCCGTTCTCTAAAAAAGGCCTCAGAGACTGTTCCTACTTTAGTGCTCCCCAACTCCTCTCAACTCTTCCCTCTACACAGCAGAAATAAAAGGCTGTGCTGTCAGAATTCTTACACAGGAGCCAGGCCCACAGCCTGTAGCCTTTTTATCCAAACAATTTAACCTCGCAGTCCTGGGCTGGCCCTCATGCCTATGCTAGCAGCAGCTGCTGCTCTGATGCTCTTAGAATCCCTCAAAATCACAGGCTATGCCCCACTTACCCTCTATAGCTCTCACAACCTCCAAAGTTGTTTCCTCTTCACACCTTACACATACTTTCCACCCCTCGCCTCCTCCAACTCTATTCACTATTCATTGAAATCCCCATAGTAACCATGGCTCTGGGTCCTGACTTCAACCCAGGCTCTCACTTAATACCTAACACAAACCCTGAACCCCATGACTGTATTCAAGACCCCAGCCCCACCAGAACACTTTGTCATATTTTCAGTTTGCTCTTCCAGTTCTGTCTAAGCCAAGGACTTTTTTTCTTCTGTGTTATTCTTCTTACATCTGCCTTCCTACCAACTGGACAGGCACTTGTACTCTCGTTTTCCTTATTCCCAAAATTTAGTTTGCCAACAGAAACAAAAGCCTCCCTATTCCCCTTGAGATCCCAACATGACACAAACAGGTCATTCCATTGATTCCCTTACTTGTAGGATTAGGAATTACTGCTACACTCGGCACAGGCATAGCAGGCCTTATTACTTCAATTGTCACCTTCCGTAGCCTCTCTAATTATTTCTCTGCTAGCATTGCAGAATTAATTCAATCACCATCCCTTCTTCAAGCTCAAGTAAATTCCCTAGCTGTGCTGTCCTCCAAAACCTCAGAAGTCTTGATTTACTGACTGCCAAAAAAGGAGGTCTTTGGCTATTACTAAATGAAGAATGCTGATTTTGTGTAAACCAGTCCGGCCTCGTATATGAGGCCATCAATAAATTAAAAGAGCCCTAAAGCTCACTAATCAGGCAAATGGTTATTCTGGACCCGGCTGGACTGGCTGGACACTCTGTAACCGGGAGTCATGGCTTCTCCTAATCCTTAGTCCTCTGATACCTATCTTTCTCTTTCTCTTGTTTGGACCCTGTGTTTTCTGATTAATCTCTCAATTCCTACAAAAATCATATACAAGCGATAACCAATCAGTCAATATGATAAATCCTCCTTCTAACAACCAACAATCCTACAATATCACCCCTTGCCCCGAGATCTCCCAGCAGTCTAAATCTTTCCCATTTTTAGGTTTCTGTGCAGCCCCCAATACCACTTGGAGAAGCCATGAGAAACATCGCCCCATGACCCGTCTGTGCCAGCCTTCCTAATATTGCACTGCCCTACACTCTTCATTTCTTTTTCCTTTATATTACTTATATAAAAATACAGGAATGTAAGGTCTTTTAGGCTGACTGACGGTGCCATGGCCTGCATGTACACCTCTGGAGGGCCTTCCAGAATTAGAAAACCTGAAGACCATGAAAAATTGAAGAACTACTGGCACAGTGGCTCATGCCTGTAATCCCAGAACTTTGGGAGGCTGAGGCTGGTGGATCACGAGGTCAGGGGTTCGAGACCAGCCTGACCAACATGGTGAAACGCCTTCTCTACTTAAAAATACAAAATTAGCCGGGTGTGGTGGCTCACACCTGTAATCCTAGTTACTTGGGAGGCTGAGGCAGGAGAATCACTTAAACCTGGGAGGCAGAGGTTGCAGTAAAGCGAGAGTACACCATTGCACTCCAGCCTGGGCGACAGAGCGGGACTCCATCTCCAAAAAAAAAAAAGAAAAAAAGGCAGAAGAACGATCAACCCCTGTGGCGCTTAACTTGAGACATTCTTCTGCTGTTTCTTATTCCAGCCTCCATTGACAAGGCTATTGGACTTTGTAATTGACCTTGGTCAACCATGTGACTCCAGACCCTATGACCCCCTCCCAGCTTGCAAACCTATGACTCCTTCCCAGCGTGCAAAAAAGTGCCCTAAATTGTAATTTCTATAACTTTCCACTGCTTACCCCAAGCCTATAAAACCAACTCCTATCCCACCACCCTCCACTGACTCTTTTTTTGGATTCAGCTCACCTGCACCTGGGTGAATAAATAGCCTTGTTGCTCACACAAAGCCTGTTTTGGGGAGGTGGGGGGGGTCTCTCCATTCAGAGTGCATTTTAACAGTGATCTATCTGCACCCCTCAGCCTCCCAAAGTGCTGGGATTACAGGTGTGAACCACCACGCCTGGCCAGTAATTCCCCTTATAACTTCACTCTTGGTTTGGTGTGATGGTTCACACCTGTAATCCCGCACTTTGGGAGGCCAAGGTGGCCAGATGGCTTGATCTTAGGAGAACAGCCTGGGCAACATGGCAAAATCCTGTCTCTACTAAAAATACAAAAATTAGCCAGGCGTTGTGGGGTATGCCTGTGGTCCCAGCTACTCAGGAGCAGGAGGCTGAAGAATCTCTTGAGCCTGGGGCAGGGCAGAGGTTTCAGTGAGCCAAGATCGCGCCACTGTACCCCAGTCTGGAGTTTTTTTGTTTATTTTGGTGTTTTTTTCTCCCCCAGGCATGAGCCACCACACCCGGCCAGTTAGACTGGTTTTTAAATTTCATGAGTTTGACTACTCATCTTAAAACTATAAATCATTTTGACCCAGACCTACATTGGAAATGAGCTGAATTATCCTAAGACCTAAATATGGGGCCATGGCCAGGTTGTTAAGTTCAGTACTTAATGTTTTATGAAGTCTTAAATGATTGCTGCTAAGAAAGGATCCTAACTTTTGATCCAATGAGAAATAATTTGCTCATGGAATGAAGAACAGAGTAATAGGGTAGGGCAGTTCCCAGGAGGAAGCCCCGCCTTTCCTCCCTCCCCTCCCAACAAAAGAACAGAGGTAATTATGGCAGCCCTTCCCAAAGTGTGCTCCATGGAACAATAATGCCTAGAAAGTCAGCAAGTGTTAAGGCAAAAAATGGTGGGGAGGGTTAAAATCAGGATGCAAATTAGTTATTAGGTTCCCTAAGTGAAAATGTCAGTGCTCCAAGATGGAGACATCAATTAGAATGCCTTTTCAACATAGTTTCCTTATTTTTCACTCAAAGTAACATTCAGTAATTGCTGGATATTTCTTGCACTGGCTTACCAGCCATCTGCTCCTGATAATCTTGCTTCTAGAATTTTGTCAAAGTTCCAACCAGAATTAGAAATTCACCCTGACCTTCTCAATAAGAGCTGACCTCATTACTGCTCCCTACCCCCCAAGTTATCTGCCTTCTTCTCATTTAATCAAGAAGATTGATAGGCCAGACCTGGTGGCTCACACCTGTAATCCCAGCACTTTGGGAGGCCGAGGAGAGTGGATCATTTGAGTTCACGAGTGAGACCAGACTGGGCAACATCTCTATTAAAAATACAAAATATAGCCGGGCGTGGTGGCATGTGCCTGTAGTCCCATCTACTCAGGAGGATCACTTGAACCTAGCAGGCAGAGGTTGCAGTGAGCTGAGATCACACTGCTGCACTGCAGCCTGGGCAACAGAACCAGACCCTGTCTCAAAAAATATATATATTTAAAAAAAAGATTGATTGTGAAGACATCCAATTATAACTTTTTCCTTCTCATTTGGAGCACTAAAAGGTAAGCATCTTCTTACCTCCACTAGAAATATTATAAAGTGATAAGCATTGTTTTTTTTTTTTTTTGAGATGGAGTTTCACTCGTTACCCAGGCTGGAGTGCAATGGCGCGATCTCGGCTCACCGCAACCTCCGCCTCCTGGGTTCAGGCAATTATCCTGCCTCAATCTCCTGAGTAGCTGGGATTACAGGCATGCACCACCATGCCCAGCTAATGTTTTGTATTTTTAGAAGAGACGGGTTTTACCATGTTGACCAGGATGGTCTCGATCTCTTAACCTCGTGATCCACCTGCCTTGGCCTCCCAAAGTGCTGGGATTACAGGCTTGAGCCACTGCGCCCGGCTAGTGATAAGCATTTTTGTAATATTGTAGTATATCTGATAATGTTCTTTCCTTTCCCCTGATATAATTTATAAGCTTTATTTTGTGGAAAAAGAAAAACTTAAGGTTTATCTAATACATTATTTTCCCAGTGACTGCTTAGCTCTCCAAGAGATAGTTCATGATGTTCACATATTTACAGGCATGTGGCCACAGTCTCACTCTGCTATTCAATACCTACAAAGTTAATAGGTTTCCTTATACATGAATATTCATAGCAGCATTATTCATAATAACCAAAAGGTGGAAACAAATTAAATGCTTTCTAACTGATGACCTAACAAAATGTGGCATATCTATATCGGAATATTATTTGGCAATAAAAAGTAATGAAGTATTGATACATGCTAAAAACATGGATGAAGCTCAAACACATATGCTAAGCAAAATAATCCAGTCACAAAGACCACATATAGTATGATATCATTTATACGAAATGTCCAGAATTGGTAATTACATAGAGACAAAAAGTAGGCCTGGACCTAGTGAGAGGAAGAATGCAAAGTGACTGCTTATGGATTTCTTTTTGGTATAATGGAAATAATCTGGAATTAGATAGCAGTAATGGTTGCACAGCTCTGTGACTATACTAAAAACCATTGAATTATACACTTTAAATGGGTGAACATTATGGCATGTAAATTATACCTCAATAAAGCTGTCTCAATAAAGCTGTTTATAAAGTTAATAGGTTTCTTTATTATAAAACTTGTCAGAGCCTTTAATATCTTAATGTAATTTGTGAATCTTCAAGAGGAAAACAGAAAATGAAGTGTTTCTCAAAATGATTTGTTCACGGACCCAACCTCCCCTAAACCATAAATTTTGTAAAATTTATTCATTTATTTTTCTTTTTAGAGTCAGGTCTTCACTCTGTTGCCCAGGTTGGAGTGCAGTGGCACCATCATGGCTCACTGCAGCCTCAAACTCCTGGGCCCAGAGGATCCTCCTGCTTCTGCCTTCCCAATAGCCAGGACTATAGGCATGTGCCACCATGCCCAGCTAACTAAAAATAAACTTTTTTGTATAGAGAGGGTCTCACTATACTATCCAGAATGGTCTTGAACTCCTGGTCTCAAGTGATCCAGTAGCCTTGGTCTCCTAAAGCTGTTGAGATTACAGGCATAAGCCACTGCGCCTGGCCTATGCCACCATTTTTATGAGCATCTATTCCAGGAAAATGGTGTTTCTATGTATCCATTTAGAAAAACCCTAAGATACATAAATAATACTTAAAGAAGTCCTAAGTAAGAGAGAAGTTGTAAATCCTTTGATAGGGATTTGGGGGAACACATTTCAGTGGATTTAGGTGAGACGGATCAGGTCTTACCACTTTAGCCAAAGTTATAGATAAGACATTTATTTATTTATTTTAATTTTTATTTATTTATTGTTTTATAAAGATGGGGTTTCACCTTGATGGCCAGGCTGGTCTTGAACTCCTGACCTCAGGTGATCCACCTACCTCGGCCTCCCAAAGTGCTAGGATTACAGGCGTAAGCCACTGCGCCCGGCCAAGACATATTTTAAAAAGTAATGTTTCAAGTTAGTGAATTCCTAAACCTAATTTGCTCTCACCCAAATATTATCTTCAAGTGGGAGAGGAAAAGGAGGAAAGACAGCAGAGAGAGGTATCCTGCTTCAGCTTCAAGAATTCTCAAGAGAGTTGGCCATCAGTCTTGCTAGGATAAGTTCTTCTTGAGGAATAAAAGGCAGGCCCAGATGTGAGGAACATCAGGCATGATGAACCTTTCCAGGTCCTACCTGCTATTTTACTGCTAAACCAAGAGAACTGTTTGCGTTTCGTTGCAAAGCTAGTTGACTAAACAACAGTAATCTTCTTTCCTTTTTCTGTGGCATCCATCTTTCTGAAGTATTAGTCATCTACCTAATACTTTCTAGAAATAAAAAACATTCTAGACAGATGATTATTCTTCAAAACCACTTCCCAGAAGGAAGAGGAGGAGGAGGAGAAGAACAAAACATGAGGTGGGGGTGGGGAACACAGAGTAAGATCACACTTTGTGAAGTAATTATCAAAAGAAAATTTTAGTTTTTTTTTTCTTACATATCAATCACACATTGGCAGGAGGAGGTAAAAGGTATGACTTGTTATTCAGTCAACAACATTTATCTTATTATGACAAGGGATAAAGCTCGAGGAATAAAAATTAGCTTCATGGTTTAAGACTCAAGACACTCATAACCCTTAACAGCTCTTGGATAGAATTTGAGAGAGTAGAAAGATCTGACGTTGTCAGATGAAGATCTTCAAGGACTTAGTGAAGTAATGTGTAAATTTTCTCTACAACTAGAAAATCTTCTGCCTTCTAGAAAATGACTGTAAGCTCATCCATTCTCCAGAGTTCCTGTTTCAGGGAATGCCCCCAGTACTGACACAAGTGTCCAAGTTAAAACCTGTTTCCCGGATGTTTCCTGGACTCTAATGTTTGTCACCTGCATTGCTGCAACAGTCTCTCAACTAGCCTTCCTGCCATGTACAGACTTGTAGGCATAATCACACTTAGCTAGAAAAGTCTTTCTAAATCATAAATACTCTTAAAACCTTTTAGTGGTTTTCTCTTACTTACTCTTGGGTAAAAATCCAGACTTTTTTTTTTTTTTTTTTTTTTTTTTTTGAGACAGAGTTTCACTCTTGTTACCCAGGCTGGAGTGCAATGGCGCGATCTCAGCTCACCGCAACCTCCGCCTCCTGGGTTCAGGCAATTCTCCTGCCTCAGCCTCCTGAGTAGCTGGGATTACAGGCACACGCCACCATGCCCAGCTAATGTTTTGTATTTTTAGTAGAGACGGGGTTTCACCATGTTAACCAGGATGGTCTCAATCTCTTGACCTCGTGATCCACCCGCCTCGGCCTCCCAAAGTACTGGGATTACAGGCTTGAGCCACCGCGTCCGGCCAAAATCCAGACTTTTTACTATAAGCTTCTCTGTGATCTGACCCCTACTTTTCTCTTCACCTATGTTTCTTGCTACTTCTCTCATTTCTACACCGGGGGATCTCAAGTGGAGTGTACAAGATCATCCTCTGGATATGGGATGAAAATATCTGAACTTCTACTGACTGAGAATAAGGGAGAGAAACCAAAAGAACATCACACATAAGAGACTGGAGCAAGCCAAGTCAAAGTTCTGTACAAGTGGAAGTTGAGAGGAAGCAACAACTCTGAAGAAGAAGAGAAAATTAGGGAGACATGGAGAAAAGAGGAGAAACCAAAGTGTCCGAAAGAGGCCAGGCACAGGGGCTCATGCCTGTAATCCCAGCACTTTGGGAGGCTGAGGCGGGCAGATCACGTGAAGTCAGGATTCCATGACCAGTCTGATCAACATGGTTAAACCCTGTCTCTACTAACCATGCAAAAATTAGCTGGGTGTGGTGGCAAGTTAGCCGAGATCACACAACTGCATTCCAGCCTGGGTAACACAGCAAGACTCAGTCTCAAAAACAAGGTGTCAGAAAGAGTAGTTGGTTTATAGAGCTTTGTTCTGATAGAAGGACTTCTGGCTCCAGTTTTGATCTATGGACTGAACATCCTTTAATATGTCCTCCTTCTCCTAGAGGCAATATGAATGAGTTTTCTTTAAATGTTTAAAGTATCTTGCCAGCTGGGAGTGTTGGCTCACACCTATAATCCCAGCACTTTAGGAGGCAAAGGTGGGCGGACCACCAGAGGTCAGGAGTTCGAAACCAGCCTGGCAAATATGGTAAAACCCTGTCTCTACTAAAAATACAAATATTAGCTGGGTGTGGTGTCACGCATCTCAGCTACTCAGAAGCTGAAGCATAAGAATCGTTTGTTTTGTTTTGTTTTGTTTTTTTTGGGACGGAGTTTCGCTCTTGTTACCCAGGCTGGAGTGCAATGGCGCGATCTCGGCTCACCACAACCTCCGCCTCCTGGGTTCAGGCAATTCTCCTGCCTCAGCCTCCTGAGTAGCTGGGATTACAGGCACACACCACCATGCCCAGCTAATTTTTTGTATTTTTAGTAGAGACGGGGTTTCACCGTGTTGACCAGGATGGTCTCGATCTCTTGACCTCGTGATCCACCCGCCTCGGCCTCCCAAAGTGCTGGGATTACAGGCTTGAGCCACCGCGCCCGGCCATAAGAATCATTTGAATCTGGGAGGTAGAGGTTGCAGTGAGCCAAGATTGTGCCTCTGCACTCCAGCCTGGGCTACAGAGCAAGAATCTGTCTAAAAATAATAATAAATAAAAAATAAAGTGTCTTGAGAAGTGACTTTGTTCTGGGCGACGGTAAGAAGATACCTAAAATACTTAATCATCTATAGGAGATTCGTTAAATATATAGTACATTGTTCCATGCATTGACCAAAAATGGATATGTAGTAATAAATTTATTACATGGAAAGTTGCCTACAAGATATTGTTAAGTGAAAAAGCAGGTCACAAAACAATATGCATAGTACTTTTGATATGCATTAAAAATGCATTTATGGACCTGGGAGTGATGACTCATGCCTCTAATCCTAGTGCTTTGGGAGGCCAAGGAGGGAGGATCACCTGATGCCAGGAGTTTGAGATAACTCTTGGTAATATAGTGAAACCCCTATCTATAAAATTAGCTGGGCATGGTGGCATGCACCTGTAATCTCAGCTACTTGGGAGACTGAAGATGGCTTGAGCCCAGGAGTCCAAAGTTATAGTGACTACAATTGTGTCACTGAAATCCAGCCTAGGCAAAAAAGCAAGATTCTGTCTAAAAAAAAAAAAAAAAAAAAGAAAAGAAAAAGTCTAGAAAGATCTATGCTAGTGGTTATATATTGGTTTGATCACTGCAGCCTCATCCTCCTGGGCTCAAGTGATCCTCCCACCTCAGCCTCCCAAGTAGCTGGGACCACAGATGCATGCCACCATGCCCAGCTAATTTTTGTATATTTTGTAGAGATGGGTTTTACCATGTTGCTCAGGCTAGTCTACTGGGTTCAAGCAATTCTGCTGCTTTGGAGTAATTTTTAATGCGGATTTAAAATAATCCCATCAATGCTCAGATGCCAAAAGAAAGCATTGTGCACACCAATATAATGTTAACAAGGATCAATATTTCAAAGTTACTATATCACCCTGCTACAAAATATGGTCTTTGGCAATCCCTGGCTTCTGTTGTGTTTTTGGATGCAATGTGCTGCTTCTCTGGGATACTGACAAATGAAAACATAACACCTGAACAGGAGCATGAAGTGAGTTCAATCCATCATGGTGTTTACTTGATAGGTATCAGGAATTGCACTGCTGAAAACAACACAAACAACATGCTGAAACTAACAAATTCAGTGAAAAACTATGTAGGTTAAAAAAAGCTTTTAACTTCTACTTAAAGCTCAGACAATGGATCCACACTCGTATCTGCTTAAAGGGCAGTAGATGACACATGACTAGCTCCACTCACAGCTGTGTCTTCTGCCTGAAAGTCAGCACAGGAGGATTTATTGTGATGCCACACTAGCATCTGCAGCAGGTACTGAGGAATGGGGAAAAAAAAATAAATAAAGGTTTGGAAAATTGCAGGTTGATCATCTGAAACCAGCCCCACATAAAGTCCCACTGCATCAAGTGGGGCCATATTTAATTGGGTCACTCTTTAGAACAATATCTAGCAGAGAAAGCTACCATGAGATAGAAGACTAGATGAACGGCAGTGCAGAGAACAAAAAATAGGGCAGAAACCTTGGGTTTTCTGCCAAGTATAGAAAAAATACATTGCAGCAGACTGTGCAGAGGCATGACCATCTTTTCATTGCTTGCCAAGAATCTAAGTATGGCTTTTAAAAATTACAATGGAAATAGAAGCAAATGTTAAGGAACAAGAACCACTATGTTTTGAAAAGATAGGTGAAAAGTGATGACTAATCAGGCAAAAACTATCTGAATCCCTACTATGTGCCCATTAATTCATTCAATACATATCTGCTTAATATCACTAACTGCTAACAGACAAAATAAAAGCAACAAATCTGTGCTTTCTAGAGTTTACAGGTCTGCCTGCCTCAGCCTCCCAAAGTGCTGGGATTATAGGTGTGGGCCACCACACCCAGCCAAATAGAATAGTTTTAAATCACATTATTTCTCTGGATTTTATCTTCATCTATAAAATGGGAGTTTTGGCCAAGCGCAGTGGCTCACGCCTGTAATCCCAGTACTTTGGGAGGCCAAGGCGGATCACGAGGTCAAGAGATTGAGACCATCCCGGCCAACATGGTGAAGCCCCTTCTCTACCAAAAAATACAAAAATTAGCTGGGCGTGGTGGCATGCGTCTGTAGTCCCAGCTACTCGGGAGGCTGAGGCAGGAGAATTGCTTGAACCCAGGAGGCGGAGGATGCAGTGAGCCAAGATTGACCCACTGCACTGCAGCCTGGCGCCTGGTAACAGAGTGAGACTCTGTCTCAAAATAAATAAATAAAATAAAATAAAATGGGAGTTTTAGACTAATCTCTAAACTCCCTTCCTGTTCTAAAATTCCATAATCCGAGGATCTAAGGAAAAAAGAATGAAATGAAGGAGAATTGCTTGAACCCGGGAGGCAGGGGTTGCAGTGAGCTGAGATCGACCCACTGCACTGCAGCCTGGCGCCTGGCAACAGAGTGAGACTCTTGTCTCAAAAAAACAAAAAAGAGAGTATTTTAAAAATGTTTTAGGCTGGGCACGATGGCTCATGCCTGTAAATCCCAATGCTTTGGGAGGCTAAGGCAGGAGGAACGTTTGAGCTCAGGAATTTGAGACCAGTCCGGGCAACACAGAAAGACACCCTCTCTACAAAATTTTAAAAATTAGCCAGGCGTGGTGGTGTGCATCTGTAGCCCCTAGCTACTTGGGTGGCTGAAGCAGAAGGATCGCTTGAGCCAGGGAGGTCAAGGCTGCAGTGAGCTGTGATTGTGTCACTGCTCTCCAGCCTGGATGACAGAGTGAGACACTGTCTCAAAAGAAAAAAAAAAAAAACATTTCAGATAAATGGAAAAGAAAGAAGTGAGCAGACACTGGAGAAGGGGAAAAAAAGTCTAATGGTATGGTGCCAAAACAAAATCACAGCCTACCTCATGCTGTCTTATAATGCGATCCTGCAGAAAAACATCTACCAAAAGTCTACTATAGAGGCAGCAAAATAAACTGCTACAATAGAATACTACAGGACATCATGGAGGCACAATAAGATAATGGTCACTTCCACCACTTGGGAGCAGCAGGGCCTGGGAGGTGTCGAAAATGTTTTCAAGGAGGAAACTGAATACACTGTTCCCCTGGTTGGGCACTGGTAAAGGAAGGAGTGACTGGAAGCTTCAGGAGGAGCTTTCTATTTCTGCTGTATCCCCTGCCCCTCCTTTCACCTACAACACTGTAGATTGTCATGCAGCAGGCACACAGTAAATATCTGAGTAATTAATTAATTTGCTAATTACTTAATGCATGTACCATGATATGAAGCCTTGAACAAAGCAGGCTTTCAATAACAATGCCATGATGATACATTTTTAAAAAATTTCACTGAAAGGTATTCATTACTCAGCTGGACACAGTGGCTCACATCTGTAATCCCAGCACTTTGGCAGACTAAGACAGGAAGATTGCCTAAGGCCAGAAGTTCAAGACCAGCTTGGCCAATACAGTGAGATCCTGTATCTAAAAAAAAAAAAAATTTTTTTTTTAATTAGCTTGGGAGGCTGAGGCAGGAGGATTGCTTGAGTCTAAGAGTTCAAGCATGCAGTGAACTGTGACTGAGCCACTGCAGTCCAGCCTCAGTGACAGAGAGAGACTCTGTTTCAAAAAAATCCAACAAAAAAATTACCAATGTTATAACTTTTTCGATTATTTTCTCAACTACATATTATGTTAACAGTATAGTTGCAGTCATGTAGGTATGTAAGAAATTTGTATCATTTTTATTAAGAATAAATAAATTCATGAATAAATGACAGTGAAAGATGAAAGAAAGTAAGAGAAGCATTCCAAAAAGCTAGAGACATAATATAGCCTTGGAAACACAATTATCCTAGGGTTAGGGCATAAGTGATAGGAAGAAAAAATAAGGCTATGGAGGTTGGTAGAGGCAGGGTTATAGTCTTATAAAGAATGTACTCTTATAGGCCAGAGATTACCAACCCTTTTTTTTTTTTCCTTTTAGAGATGAATCTCATTATGTTGCCCAGGCTGGAGTGCAGTGACTAATCACAGTCACGATCATAGAGCACTGCAGTGTTCAGCTCCTGGGCTCAGGTCATCCTTTTGTCTTGGGCTCCCGAGTAGCTGGGACGACAGGCAGTGACAATGCTCTGAGCTTAATCTTTTGACTCTTCAAACTTCTTTTTTAATGTCAAAAATGGTAAAGATTACCATGCAATAGTAATTGTAAGTTTAGCATCTATTGATTTTTTCTTCTTTTTTTTTTTTGAGACAAAGTTTAGCTCTCATTGCCCAAGCTGGAGCACAATGGTGTGATCTCAGCTCACTGCAACCTCCACCTCCCAGGTTCAAGCAATTCTCTTGCCTCAGCTTCCTTGAGTAGCTGAGATTACAGGCACATGCCACCATGCCTGCTAATTTTTTGTATTATTATTTTTTTTTTAGTAGATGGAGTTTCACCATGCTGGCCAGGCTGGTCTTGAACTCCTGACCTTGTGAACTGCCTGCCTGCCCAGCTAATTCTTGTATTTTTAGTAGAGATGAGATTTCACCATGTTGACCAGGCTGGTCTTGAACTTCTCAGGTGATCTACCCGCTTCAGCCTCCCAAAGTGCTGGGATTACAGGTGTGAACCACCACGCCCAAAAAGTATCTATTAATTTTAAAAATAAAGAAAAACATTAAAGCAGATTCATTAGGAATTTTACT
>NW_016107324.1:11865266-11876240 GCF_001604975.1 Cebus imitator | reverse complement strand
GTAGAGACGGGGTTTCACCATGTTGACCAGGATGGTCTCGATCTCCTGACCTCGTGATCCACCCACCTCGGCCTCCCAAAGTGCTGGGATTACAGGCTTGAGCCACCGCGCCCGGCCTATTTTAATTTTTTCTAGAGACAGGGTCTTGCTCTGTCTCTTAAAGTGCAGTGGTGTGATCACCGCTCACTGTAGCCTTGAACTTCTGGGCTCAAGGGATCCTCCCAACTCAGCCTCCCAAGTAGCTGGGAGTACAAGCATACACCACCAAACTCTGCTAATTTTTATTTTTTGAGACAGAGACTCACTTTGCCACCAGGCTGGAATGAAGTGGCATGATCTTGGCTCACTGCAACCTCTGCCTCCCAGGTTTATATGGCATTGTTGCTAATTGATTGCAGTTTGGCCTTTCCCCTTCATTATCCAAAACCTGGTTGGCATGGGATTATACCTCGCTTCCAACCCAGGGCAACTCTGAAGGGTCATCATAGCTCATACTCTACATGGAGTTGGCTGAAGCTTTCACTGCAACTTCCCAGCAGCCCAACTTCTCCCTCTGCCCATCCTGTTTACCTCTCTTTTTTTTCCCTTCCCTTCTGCAGGTGATGATCCCAAGAACCCAAGAACACTCCCTAAAAAATACTTGCTATTACTAATCTCCATCTCATAGTCTGTTTTCTGGGCATGGTTCTCCTGCCACAGCCTCTGGAGTAGCTAGGGACTACAGGCTGAGCCACCGCACCCAGCCTAGAATACTTTTCGATTGCTGGTTGAGTAGGGCAAGGCCAATGAGTTGAGAAAAACAGAGATGGGAAGGTTCGTTATAGTTAATCATTTCCCATTTTTGCCTTGCTTCCTTTGCCGAAGTCTGTTTGCCATCTGAGAGGGGTGGGGATTTCTTAGATCTTATGAAGCCAGACGTGAGCTCTGGCTTCATAAGATCTAAGAAATTAGGTGTGAACCAAGTATTAATAATTTTGGTGTTGCTTTTCTGTACTGCATCTATGAGAGAATAATCATTGTTCTTGGAAGGGGCAATAATACTTCTACGCTACTGCAGGACTTTGGGAAATAATGTTTGAGGATAGGAAGCACAGAATAATTATTCAAAGATGACAAGTCTTCCTGCCTCAAAATCGTTATCACTGGGATTTGAATAAAAATACCAAGGTTTTCCCATGCTTGAGGTTTTATACTCTAAGTTCTTGAACCTGAGGTCTGAAAAATAAGGCAACCTCATCCTCTCCTTAAACAGGTTAGAGCCAGTAACTTTTTATTTTTCTATGCAGACAAAAGAATTATGCAGAAAAAAACAAAAGAGACTGGGCTTTTTCTGCATTACTGAAATTCACTTTAAACATATAGTTAGCTTGCTATACGCAGAGAGCAATGGTGTTGAGAGTCCCATGATGTTAATTCAAGCCTATTTTAAACCAGATATGAGAAAGTTTCCAAACATCTTTGTGTCTCAGATTCTTCATCTGTAAAACTGCGTTATTGAGAGGATAATTTGAGACACAGTGCGCAAAACAATTTGTTAGGGCTATTATTTCTAACCCAGAAGGTGTTGACTGTCAGTAACAGTGCATTAGTTACGATTCATCGAGGGCAGCTTCTGGACTTTCTGTTTGGAAGTCCAGCCAAGGCAAAAGCAGCAGTGCGTTTAAAAATTGGAGTGAAATTCTTTCGGTTCGTGAAAGCAGTAACCTTGGAAACGAGACTGGTACCACCCCTTTCAGTCCTAAAGCTTTGTTTCTCCCGCTTTTCTGCATAATGTTTAGGGCATCGCTATTTTACGGTCTTTTTGTTTTGTCTTTTTTTTCCACATTATTAGCACAAAAGAGAAATTCCCCTTCTACAGAAGCAAGTACAAAGCTTTTCTACTCGCCCCTTTCTGGCTGTAGCTCACCTACTATTTTTTCTATTCCGCGGTCGGAGCCCCAAAGTCCTCAAAGACAAATATTTTCGCGAGGGCCAGTGTAGGACAGGAACTCCCTAGATCTTGAATCAAGGGAATCCAGTAGGTAATAACAGAAAGGATTCGGACCCAGAAACCAGAGACATCAGAGACCGCCAAATTTAACAACACCCTTTGCGACAGAGAAAACTCTCGCGAGAAAGGACTGCAAGGAGACGAGAGGAAGCAACGTTCTCGCGAGAAGATGGGGTGCCTCGGCGGAAACTTGGAGATGGCCCTCTAGGCTACTCGGCCCCAGCCAGTGGGTGGGGCCAGAGTAAATCCGCCCCCTTCCGGCTTTTTTCCCCGCCTCCCAACCGTGAGGTGCTGCGTTGGGGGCGCGGGCAGCTGGGTTCTCCCGGTTCCCTTGGGCAGGTGCAGGGTCGGGTTCAAAGCCTCCGGAACGCGTTTTGAGGAGGGGGGCGGGGAGGGGCCTGCGGCTTGCGGCCCCGCCCCCTTCTCCGGCTCTCTGCGGACCGATAAGCCCGCCTCCACCCTCTGCCGGCCCTGGGGCCGTGTCCCCCGGGCATCTCCAGCAGAGGCCTGAGCTTCTGCCTGCAGGTGTCTGCGGCGAGCCCCCTAGGGTACACCCCGATTTGGCCCCATGGTGGGTTTCGGGGCCAACCGGCGGGCTGGCCGCCTCCCCTCTCTGGTGCTGGTGGTGCTGCTGGTGGTAATCGTCGTCCTTGCCTTCAACTACTGGAGCATCTCCTCCCGCCAAGTCCTGCTTCAGGAAGAGGTGGCCGAGCTGCAGGGCCAGGTCCAGCGCACCGAAGTGGCCCGAGGGCGGCTGGAGAAGCGCAATTCTGACCTCTTGCTGTTGGTGGACACGCACAAGAAACAGATCGACCAGAAGGAGGCCGACTACGGCCGCCTCAGCAGCCGGCTGCAGGCCAGAGAGGGCCTGGGGAAGAGATGCGAGGATGACAAGGTAAGGACGACCCCGTTCTATTTCAACCCCCATAGTTTCTTTTCTCTACGGGGTCTGGGGCAGGGTGTTAATCCGGTAGCGGTTGCCCTATCCCTTACAGTACTGCAGTCCTGAAGGCTCCTTTCACCCCCAACAACTCTGTCTCTGTCAGACTTTTCCTGGTTTATCAGTGCCACGTTCTCCGGTTCCTGCCAGACAAAACTGACTTTAAATTCTGATTCTCTAGAGTGGCCTGTGTGCGGATGCCGCCTATTCTCTAAGCTCAGCTGCTGAGGTGGCAGTAGTAATCGTCTGGCCTATGTGGCCGCCTTACCTTCAAAGACACACCAATCTGGAGACTGCCAGCTTTGGTGTGGGCATTGTTGTCTCATTCTTATTCCGTGCACATTGATCAATGTTAATTTAGTTATTTAAAGAACGAAGCCGCCTCTGACTCCTCTACCTATGGTAGTCACCATATATTTTCAAAGCTGTGTGACTTTTTAAATCTCTATAGGGCGATGTATTGAATAACTAAATAATCAGCTATTACTGCTTTTTTGTGATCAAAATGTTATGATAGATGGACCCTTGAGCTATATGTGAGCCGCGCTTGTGTCTTGGACATAGTTGATCCATAATTATCTACTCAATTTGAATTGTTAATGAAATTAGCCAAAAGATTAGAGTCTAAAAATGAGTTTTTTGTTTGTTTGTTTGTTTTGAGACAAAGTCTCACTGTGTCTCCCAGGCTGGAGTGCAGTGGCACAATCTCAGCTCACTACGACCTCTGCCTCCCGGGTCCAAACGATTCTCCTGCCTCAGCCTCCCTAGTAGCTGGGACCACAGACCTCAGCCTCCCTGGCAGCTGCCACCACGCCCGGCTAATTTTTTGTATTTTTAGTAGAGGTGGGGTTTCACGGTGTTACCAGGATGGTGTCGATCTCCTGACCTCCTGATCCGCCCGCCTCGGCCTCCGAAAGTGCTGGAACTACAGGCGTGAGCCACCACACCCGGCCAAAAATAAGTTTTAAGCAATAGAATACCCTGTCAGTGTCTTCATTGAAAGAAAATAGAATGAAATTTTGTATGGCCAAGTAGCTATTAGGGTTGGTGTTTTATGCAGATGGAAAACTATACAAAGTTTTAAATAGTAAAAAGTTTAAAATTGAACTGTAACCATACTTACTACTAAATAGTCTTTATTTTCATTATCTCATTGGTAACTATAGTAATTGTTTATGACTTATGCAACTACTGTAGGTATAATAGAGTTATGAATATTTCAGGGCAGGATAGTAGATGCCTTTCTTTCTATACCCTTCTTTGGTAATCTTCACATTTTTGTGTGTAAATGCCGGTTATAATTACAAGTTTTACTTTACGCATTAAAATCACTTAAGGGTGAATCATTACAAATTAAACTGTCCACGAGCTTCTAACTTTCCTGTTGACAGCCTCTACCTTGCTTTCTTACTTCATGAAGATTAAGGCTCTCAGCTAAGTGCTTCCCTATAACCCCCTCCTCTTCACCATAACATAGACATGCTCTGACAGGGGCAGGGAATCAGTAAATTTATGTATGTGCTGCATACCGAGCTCTAAAGACTGAAAAACTTGGGCAGAGTAGGTAGAAATCCCTGAAAGTTTGGAGTATTAAAGCAAGGTCTTCCTACTTGGAATGGTTAAGCATTACAATTCACATTCTTCTGTCTGGTCTCAAAGGAAGGTCTCTTTTAGTAATTAATAACTGTTGATTACATTATTTCATCCACTGGACTGTTTTTTTTTTGTTTTGTTTTGTTTTTTGAGACAGGGTCTTACTGTGTTGCCCAGGCTGGAGTGCAGTAGCTATTCACAGGCATGATGCACTACAGCATTGAACTTGTGAGCTCAAGTGATCTTCCTGCTTCAACCTCTGAGTAGCTGAACTGCAGGTGTGCACCACCTTGCCCAGCTCTACTGAACTGTCAGTCTCTTTCAGTTTGTTTCACTTTTTACCTTCAACAGGATGTGGATGTCCCCTGTTCTAAGTAAAGAACAAAAGACTTATATATATTGCTGTCTCCCAACCAACCCATTTGTTTTTTCACTTTCATTGCTAAAGTCAAATTATCGATAGTCTACAAATGTTCCATCTACTTGTTTTTTCATACCCATCCTAATCTTAAAATGTCTGCCATCTTTCTTTCCTCCGCTTTTCTGAAACTATTCTCTTAAAGGTCACAAATAGCAGACTTCCTAGTCAAAACCAAAAAACATTTTTATTCTTACTCTCTTTGATCTCTCAGTAGTTTGGGCCTGTTGATTGTCTCTAGCTATTTAGAAACTATTTCCTTTCTTGCTTCTGTAATATTGGACTCTTCAGTCCTATCTTCTTCACTATATTCGTTGCTGGATTTATTTTTTCTTTCCAGCCACCTAATAAGGGACTTTATTCTTGAGCCTTTGCTCTCCCTTGAGAGCAGTATTCCCCAAAGTGGTGTTAAACAGAATTCTCTTCTTATAATATTTCATAGGTGGTAAGGAGAAAAAAAAGAAAACCTGTTTTGGAGGGAAATGTTAGTGTATCCTCCTCTTGGAATTTATGATGCCTGCTAGAATATAAAAGCTCTGAGAAAACCATTAGTAAAGAAGCCTAGTCAATTTTGTTTAACTCAGTCTCATTTAGTTTATTTGATCACAGGTTACTATTTTCATGGCCTACCTGTTATGGTACAGAATAATATAGCAAAGCATAATAGTTTGGGAAATATTGCGGTAGGTATCTTCTTTTTTTTTTTTTTTTAGATGGAGTTTCACTATTGTTGCACAGCCTAGAGTGCAATGGTGTGATCTCGACTCACCACAACCTCTGCCTCCCAGGTTCAAGCAATTCTCCTGCCTCAACCTCCTGAATAGCTGGGATTAGAGCATGCGCCACCACACCTGGCTAATTTTGTGTTTTTAGTAGAGATGGGGTTTCCTGAGTAGCTGGGATTAGTGCACGCGCCACCATGCCAGGCTAATTTTGTATTTTTAGTAGAGATGGGGTTTCTCCATGTTAGTCAGGCTGACCTTGAACTCCCGACCTCAGGTGATTCTCCTGCCTTGGCCTCCCAAAGTGCTGGGATTACAGGTGCGAGTCACCACGCCGGACCTGCCCTGGGTATCTTAACTACTAATAAGTGTTTGGTTAATATTCTCTGCAGCTGGCTCACAAGTTTGCATCTCTTACTTGAATGTCGGTTCTGTATATTTTTAAAAAATTTTTCTTTTTTTAGTTTTGTAGAGATAGGGTGTTGCTATGTTGTCCAGCCCTACTCTTGGCTCCAAGTGATCCTCCTGCCTTGGGCTTACAAAGTGCTGGGATTCCAGGTGTGAGCCACCATACCTGGCCACATAACAGTTTTAGATCTGGAAAATTATTGCAAAGATAGTACAGGGAGTTTCTATGTACCCCATACCCAGTCTTCCCTATTATTAACATCTTACATAAGTATGATGCGTTTGTCACAATTAATGAACCAGTGTTCATATCTTATTATGAAAGTCCATGCTTTATTCAGATTTCTTTAGTTTTCTCCTGCTGTCCTTTTTTAATTGCAAGGTCTCATCCAGGGTACTATGTTACATTTAGACATTTAAGTCTCCTTAAGCTTCTTTTCAGACTTTCCTTGTCTTTCAGATCTTTTCTTGTTTTTGATGATCTTGACAGTTTTAAGGATTACTGATTAGGTGTTTTGTAGAATGTCCCTCAATTGGGAATTGTCTGAGTCTCTTCTCAGGATTAGACTGGGATTATGGGTTTTGGGAGAAAGACCACAGAAGTAAATTACCAGTTTCAACACATCATATCATGGGTGCATTTTACAAAATGATTTATCACTATTGATATTAACCTCGATTACCTGGTGTGAGATAGTGCTAGTCAGCCTTCTCCACTAAAAAGTACTCTTAAAAATTTTTTTTTCTTTCCATACTGTACACTTTGGAAGAAAATAATTATGTTCACCCTCATTTAATGGATGCGTACTTATGCTCTTCCTCCTTAAGGGCAGAGTATCAACATAAACTATATGGAATTCTTCTGCACAGGAGATTTGTCTCTTCTCCCTTATTTATTAACTTAATCATTTACTTATTATGGACTTGTGGATATTTATTTTATACCTCGGCTTATAATCCAATATGTTTATTTTTTTGTTGCTCAAATTGTTCCAGCTCTGGCCATTGGAGAGCTCCTTCAGTTAGCTCCTTTATCCCCTCTTTACTTTATTTATTTATTTTTTTGAGATGGAGTCTCACTCTGTCACCCGGAGTGGAGTACAGTGGTGTGACCTTGACTCACTGCAACTTCTGCCTCTGCAGTTGAGGCGATTCTTCTGCCTCAGCCTCCTGAGTAGCTGGGACTACAGGTGCACGCCAGCATGCCCAGCTAATTTTTGTATTTTTAGTAGTGATGGGGTTTCACCATGTTGGCCAGGATGCTCTCAATCTCTTGACTTCATGATCCACCCACCTCGGCCTCCCAAAGTGCGGGGATTACAGACATGAGCCACCATGCCCGGCCCCTTCTTTACTTTTATAGTGCCAGAAAATACAAAGAATTTCCATATACCCTATGCCCAGTTTTAGTGTGACATACTCTTCTTACTTTTTGGTACTTTAAGGTGCTCTAGGCTCATCTTACATATTTCCTACTCCAGTCCTAGAGTCAGCCATTTCTCCAAGGAGCCCTGGTTCCTTTTATTGGAGAATGGCATTAGAAACCAAGGTCTGTGGCTGGGCACAGTGGCTCACACCTGTAATCCCAACACTTTGGGAGGCTGAGGCAGGCGGATCACTTGAGGTCAGGAGTTCAAGACCAATCTGACGAACATGGTGAAACCGCATCTCTACTTAAAAATACGAAAATTAGGCCAGACACCATGACTTATGCCTGTAATCCCAACACTTTGGGACATCAAGGTGGGCAGATCACGAGGTCAGGAGTTTGAGACCAGCCTGACCAACATGGAGAAATATTATCTCTACTAAAAATACAAAATTAACTGTATTTTTGTGGTGGCACATGCCTTTAATCCCAGCTACTTGGGAGACGAAGGCAGGAGAATTGCTTGAACCCGGGAGGCAGAGGTTGTGGTAAGCTGAGATCACGCCATTGCACTCCAGCCTGGGTAACAAGAGTGAAACTTCATCTTAAAACAAAAAAGTAAGAAACAAGCCCTGCTATTCTGAGATTCCCTCAAAGTTTTCTTATTTTTTACCTTCCCTCTAAAGGGTTTCAGCCTGGAGGAATATATTTGTTTGCTAGGGCTGCCATAACAAAATACCACAGACTAGGTGTCTTAAGCAACAGAAATTAATTTTCTCACATTTCTGAAGGTTGGAAGTCTAAGACCAAGGTGCTGGCAGAGTTGTTTTACTCTGAGGCTTCTCTTCTTGGCTTGTACATGGCAACCTTCTTGCTGCTTTATTATGACATGATAGTCCCTCTTATGCACATATCTCTGGGGTCTTTTTCTCTTCTTATAAGGATACAAGTTATATTGGATTAGACCCATTGTAACTTAAGCACTCTAAAGACCTTGTCTCCAAATATGGTTATATTCTGAGGTCCTGGAGGTTGGGATTTCAATATGTGAATCTGGGGGAAACACAGTTCATCCTAAAACAAGGGAGATCCATCAGACACAGACATACACACACACACACACACACACACACACACACACACACACACGCTTTTATTTTCTCTTTCACATACACACACACACACACACACCCTTTTATTTCCTCTTTCACACACACACACACACACACACACACCCTTTTATTTCCTCTTTCACACACGCACACACACACACACACACACCCTTTTATTTCCTCTTTCTTTTTGAGACAGAGTTGCACTCTGTCACCAGGCGCCAGGCTGGGGTGCAGTGGCGCGACCTCAGCTCACTGTAACCTCCACCTCCCGGGCTCAAGCAATTCTCCTACCTCAGCCTCCCCAGTAGCTGGAACTACAGGCACGTGCCACCACGCCCAGCTAATTTTTTTGTATTTTTAGTAGAGACGGGGTTTCACCATGTTGGCCAGGATGGTCTCGATCTCTTGACCTCGTGATCCGCCTGCCTCGGCCTCCCAAAGTGCTAGGATTACAGGTGTGAGCCACCGTGCCCAGCCAGGGCATTTCTCTTAACTTGGATTATTAGTCTCTCTCTGTCTTTCTTTTGAAGACATGGGGTCTTACTACATTGCCCAGGCTAGAATGCAGTAGCTATTCATAGGTGCGATCATAGCACACCACAGCCAGGAATTCCTGGGCTCAAGCAAAGGTCCTCCTGTTTAAGCCTTCGGAGTAGCTGAAACTACAGGTGTGCACCACTGTGCTTGGCTCCTAAACTTGGTTTCTTGCAACCTATAGCTTATAGTAAAGCTGTGTGGTCCAGGTGGGCCAAGTCAAGCTCTTGATAAATTAAAGGAGCTATTAGAATGTAGAAAAGTTCTCAAAATTGTCATTTCGTTATAAACACACACACCCATAAGCCAGTTTTGAGGTTTGAAGCTGATTAGTAAATGACTTTTTTCCACTTTAACAACAGTGATTCTCCCTGATGTAGTGAGTGAGTAATACAGCCACTCTGAAAATAAGGTTTGAAGAAATTCAGGCTGGCTTCACAAAAGAACTGACTAAAAGAAGTAGAGACCAAGGAAAGGGGACTAGTTAGGAATCTACTAAGTTCTCTATTCTTCAGTCAGAATGATGTTTTTTTTAAATTTGATCAAGTAACTCCTCTGCATGTTGAAGCACTCAGTATGTTATACTGAAGGAATCAAATACAAAACCCAGATGTCTGACCTCAGTCTTAAATAATGGTTGCATGGCATCATTTATAGGAACCAAGAAGATAGGAAAGGGATGTCTTTTGGAGGAGTTATCAGTTTTGACTGATTTGTTTAACTAAAGGCATATGCCTTTAGTTGAATGGGGAAAATATCATGTGTCAGAAAGGAGGGCGAGAAGTGTATTATACAAAAATGTTTTTTGGGGGAAATATTTTGGAATATAGTAGTAACCCCCTTATTCTTGAGAGGTTTGAGTAAATTGATTAAAATTCTTAAAATAGTAGTGCCTACTACCTGAGTGTTGCGTTAGCTGTTATTATTCTACAGCCATTTCCTTATTTCTGTCCTGCCTGTTTTCCAGGATGGGGCTCTGTCTGTGTTCCTGCCCAACATCTGGTCCCAGCCCTAGTCTACCTGCCTTACCTTTTGCTCCTGAACATCTGACCTTTTTTGTTGTTTTCAATTTCCTGATTCATTTCCAGTTAGACTTAGTTGGCTCCTCCCATAGGTGTCTCAGCTGACTCCTTACTTGCCTGTTCCTCTGTAATTTGAGTTATCATCCTTCTACAGTTTTAATATACTGCACATGATAATTCCTGCCTTTGCCTCTGCCTCACCAGCCATAATCTGGACTTTAACTGTAATTGCTGCCTCAAATTATTCATAAATCAATCAAAACTGAAAACTCCTTCAAATGATACCCCTTTTATATCTTCTTGGTCCCTATAAATGATGCCCATGCAACCATTGTTTAAGACTGAAGTTAAAAGTTTGGGTATTGTCTTTGATTCCTTCAGTATATCATATTGAGTGCTTCAACATACTGAGGAGTTACTTGATCAAATTAAAAAATGTCATTCTGACTGCAGAATAGAGAACTTAGTAGATCCCTAACCAGTCCCCTTTCCTTGGTCTCCATTTCTTTTAGTCAGTTCTCCTGTGAAGCTAGCCTGAATTTCCTCAAACCTTATTTTCAGAGTGGCTGTATTATCAGGTTAGAATTCTGCTGTCTCATTTTTAAGGTCTTCCATAGAATGGCTCCAGCTACCTTTGTCTCCAACTGTCTCCTGACCCAAATTGTGTTTTATTTCAGGCTGGTTGTTTTGCTTACTTTTGCCTGCCCACCTGCCTTTCTGTATCATGTTAATTCCTGTTTCTATGCCTTTGTTTCCTGCTGTTTCACTCTTGGCTTCTTGTCTCTTTTCTGTATATTTACTCTACCAATCTTTTTTTTTTTTTTTTTTTTTTTTTTTTTTTTTTTTTTTTTTTTTTTTTTTTT
>NW_016107324.1:11858854-11865245 GCF_001604975.1 Cebus imitator | reverse complement strand
TTTTTGAGATAGTGTTGCTCTGTTGCCCAGGCTGGAGTGTAGTGACGTGATCTTGGCTCACTGCAACCTCTGCCTCCCAGGTTCAAGAGATTCTCCTGCTTCAGCCACATGACCTCGTCATCCACCCACCTTGACCTCCCAAAGTACTGGGATTATAGGCATGAGCCACCATGCCTGACCTGTACTACCAGTCTCTTATCCAGCTTCTGACCCATGTCTACTATGAAGCCCTCTGTGACTTCTGACCTAGAACATGCTTTTCCTTCGTTTTTTTTTTTTTGAGATGGAGTTTCATTCTTGTTGCCCAGGCTGCAGTGCAATGGCGCAATCTCACCTCACTGCTACCTCTACCTCCTGGGTTTAAGTGATTCTCCAGCCCCAGCCTCCCAAGTATCTGGGATTATGAGCACCTACCACGATGCCTGGCCAATTTTTTTTTGTTTGTTTTTGTTTTTTTAGTAGAGGCAGGGTTTCACTACATTGGCCAGGCTGGTCTTGAACTCCTGACCTCAGGTGATCCACCCACCTATGCTGCCCAAAGTGCTGGGATTACAGGTGTGAGCCACTGCGCCCGGCCATGCTTTTCCTTCTTTATACACAATTTACACTTATTGTTTGAGCTTCAGTAACTTATTTTGTTCATTTTTCACTAATAGTTTATTGTGTGTGAACTTTGTTTTCTCAACAAAATTTTAAGTTCCTTGAGGAAGGATTATGTTTTAAATTTTTTGCTGTGGGAAAAATAGTTCTTAGTGATTTTACAAAATGTAGGGGGTTGATTTGTATCCCCTAAAAGGATATGTTGAAATCTAAATCACCAAATATGTTGAAGTCTGAATGTTATCTTATTTTGGGAATAGGATCTTTGCAGATGTAATCGAGTTAAAATGAGATCATACTGGATTAGAGTGGGCCTTATTGCAGTATAACTGGTGTCCTTATAAGAAAAGAAGACAGAGAGGAGAACACCAAGTGCATGAATACACAGAGACGTGCAGACGCATTGGGAAGAGAGCATGGCAGATGAAGGCAGAGACTGGTGTTATGTTTCCACAAACCAAGGAACGCCCAGGGCTACCAGAAGCCAGAAGCCTCCCCCTAGAGGCTCCAGTGGGAACAAGACTTTGTCGACACCTTGATTTTGGACTGCTTTATGCTCTTCAGTTTGAGGCACTTTGTTATATTGGTCCTAGGAAACAAATATATGTAATGCATACTTTGTAAAGTTACTTTGATTTTTTGACTAGATAACTTTTTTTTTGAGATAGAGTTTTATCTGTCACCCAGGTTGGAGTGCAGTGGTGCAATCTCAGCTCACTGCAACCTTCACCTCCCGAATTTAAGCGATTCTCCTGCTTCTGCCTTCCAAGTAGGTGGGATTACAGATGTGCACCACCACACCCGGCCAAATTTTGCATTTTTGGTAGAGATAGCGTTTCACCATGTTGGCCAGGCTGGTCTTGAACTCCTGACCTCAGGTGATTCGCCTGCCTCGGCCTCCCAAATTGACTTGATAACTTCTTTTATATAATATATACTATGTGGCAATATAGTTTGCTGGAAAGAACAAGGGCTTTTGGAGTCAAACAGACTTGAGTTTATAATTCTGCCATTGTATTTCCTCTCATTAAGCCTGTTTCTTCACCCGTAAAATAAGGAGGATTCATGAAATAAAATATTTAGAGGCCTGTCCCATACAGAGCTTGACATTTAATAATTAGTTCCTTTCTTTCATGGGTGCATTGGTATAGTTAATCTTGAAGAAATTTGGGGCTAGGTGTGGTGGCTCATGCCTATAATCACAGTACTTTAGGTAGCTAAGGCAGGAGGATCACTTGAGTCCAGGAGGTTGAGGCTAGCCTGGGCAACATAGCAAGACCCTGTCTCTAAAGGGGGAAAAATAAGCTGGTCATGGTGGCACATGCCCATAGTCTTACCTGCTCGAGAGGTTTAAGCAGGAGGATCACTTGAGCCCAGGAATTTGAGGCTGCAGTGAGCTATGATTGTGCCACTGCACCCTAGCCTGGGGAGCAGAGGAAGGCTCTGTCTCAAAAAAGAAAGAAAAGGAGAAGAGAAGGAAGAAAGGAGAGAGGGTGAGAGAGAAACAAAGAAAGAAATGGAAAGGAAAGGAAGGAAGGAGAGGGTGAAAGAGAAAGAGTAAAAGGGAAGAAAGAAAATAGAAGAAAGGAAGAAGGAAGAAATTTAGTTTTGTGTTATTCTGTTGAAACCCAAGTATATTAATTCAGTTGACAAAAAAATTTCTAAATATATTGGGCACTTACTGTACTGTACACTAAAATACCTTTAAAACATGTTCTCACTTTTCTTTATTTCTCTTTCTTATTTTTGTATTTCTGTGTTTTTTCTTGCTCTCCTGATAAAGCACTGAGTAATCTCAGGGGGGTTCCATGGAGATCATAAAACAAGGTGCTTTTTGAAAAATGTTGACTAGGATTTAGTTGTACAGAAAAAAGGTAAAAGGACATTCAAGGAGCTCCCTTTCACTAACTCTGTAGAGGAAAAATAACCAGTTCTTACAGTGTGGTTTGTAGCATCTGTCTCCTGAAGTGATAGGGAGTACCTTCTGACTATGACTTCATTAGCAAGAGGAACTAGTCCTAAAATTTTTTGGTTGAAGACCTGAAAATTCCCCATGTTGGCCTCCTCCTCAAAAGAGAGTTAAGGTTTCCTTGAATTCAAAGTCCAGGCTTTTCTCTAGGGACAGGCTGGACACGTAGTAATTTCAGTTTCTCACAGTGCTTTAAGGCTCTCTTACTCCTAATTAAATTAATCTAAGTTTCTTACATTCTTTCTGGCTAGGTAGTTTCTCTTTTGAACAATGTTGCTGTGGAGGTTTTGCTCGGGTGCTTTTAATGTCTGATTCTCTTTTCTAAACTGCATTTTTCCCCTGAGGATGACTTCAAAACTTATATCCGGGAAGCTTTTTCTATTTAATATAAAATGATTTGCTTTCTTTTTGCAGTTTCAATTCTTTATATCCAATTTAAATTCAACTTAGGGCAAAATTTTTTTCTCATTTGATGATTAACAAAGGCCTCTCATAGCTCACTGCAGCCTCAAGTGATCCTCCTGCCTTAGCCCCTCAAAGTGCTGGGATTACAGGCGTGAGCCACCATGGCCCAGCCACATTTTCACTCTTAAACTTGACTCTCCATGGCATTTTATACCGATGATCTCTCCTTTCTCTCCTTTTTGAAACTTCTTCCCTTTAGCTTTAATAACACCCATTTATCCTGGTTATCCTATTCTTTTCTCACTCAATGTTTATATATGTATGCTTCCATCTTTAACCCCATTTTCATTTCTTTATTGAACAGATATGTTCAGATTTCTATTTTGGATCAGTTGCTATGCTACCTGCATATCACATAGTGAATGAGTAAACAAGACAGACATGGTATACATTGATTATGGAACTTAGCTTGAGCAGGGGCTATGAGGGGAAGACCTAACCTATTTTGAAGGTTTAGGGATGACATTCTTGAAAGAATTTTAGTTGAGTCCTAAGAAAAGATCAGGCTTTAATGAGGCAAAGACTGAGTGAGAGGTTTGGGATAAGAGACTCAGGTGAGATGAAAAGAGAGTTCCAAATGTAGGATGTTGCATATTTTATTTTATTTTGTTTCATATTTTAAAGCAGGTGTGGTGCCGCATGCCTATAATCCTAGTTACTTGGGAGGTTGAGGCAGGAGAATTACTTAAATCTAGGAGGCAGAGGTTGCAGTGAGCTGAGATCATGCCAGTGTACTCCATCATGGGCTATAGAAAGAGACCTTGTCTTAAAAAAAATAAATAAATAACACAGGATAGCGGGATAGAGGAAAGCCTGGTGAGTTTGCGTATCTAAAAGTTCGGTTCATTATGTGCAGCCGGACACAGTGGTTCATGCCTGTAATCCCAGCACTTTGGGAGGCTGACAGAGCAGATCACTTGAAGTCAGGAGTTCGAGACCAGCCTGGCCAACATGGTGAAACCCTATCTTTACTAAAAATACAAAAATTAGCTAGGTGTGGTGGTGCATGCCTGTAATCCCTGCTACTTGGGAGGCTGAAGCAGGAGAATCCCTTGAATCCGGGAGATAGAAGTTGCAGTTAGCGAAGATTGTGATACCATTGCACTCCCGCCTGGGCAACAGAGTGAGACCTAATCTCAAAAAAAAAAAAAGTTCATTATGTGGAATGAGGGAGCTGGAATGAGTGTGATGATATTTGATGTTGTGCTGCAAGACTGGATTCAGATTATGAAAAGATTTGTGAATCATGCTAAGGGCAATAGGAAGCCATTGATTGCCTCCCTTTTTTACATTAAAAAAAAATTTTTTTTTTTTTTGCCAAGATGGAGTCTTGGCTCTGTTGCCCAGGCTGGAGTGTAGTGGCACAATCTCGGCTCACTGCAATCTCCACCTCATGGGTTCAGGCAATTCTCCTGCCTTAGCCTCCCAAGTAGCTGGGACTGCATGCATACGCCACCATGTCCAGCTAATTTTTGTATTTTTAGTGAAGTCAGGGTTTTGCCATGTTCACAAGGCTGGTCTCAAACTCCTGGCTTCAAGTGATCCTCCCGCCTTGGCCTCCCAAAGTGCTGGGATTACAGGCGTGAGCTACCATGCCTAGTGATTCTAATTTTTTCTTGTCTTCCAATGATATATTATGAATTGATTTATTTCTTTCCTTTTTTTTTTTTGAGATGGGGTCTCACTCTGTTGCCCAGGCTGGAGTGCAGTGGCACCATCTCAGCTCACTGCAGCCTCCACCTCCCAGGTTCAATTGAGCCTCCTGCCTTAGCCCCCCAAGTAGCTGGGACTACAGGTGCACACTACCACGCTCAGTTAATTTTTGTATTTGTTTTTAGAGATAGGGTTTCATCATGTCGCCCAGAGTGGTCTTGAACTCCTGGACTTAAGTGATGTGCCTGTCTCGGCCTCCCAAAGTGTTGGGATTACAAGTGTGAGCCACCGTACCCAGCCTGTGAATTTCTTGACTATAAAAAATATAGTCTATAAAAATATAGTAAATCTAACACTTAATATTTCATAATATCCCCTATATCTGGACTCAGTAAATATTTGATGATTGATTCAGCAGTTTGTACTGGTTCTTGAACCAATGGGTCATAAATATGTGCTAGGGCTACCACAGATATTATCCACATACCTGATTGCACTACCTTTTCTGGAAGACATGACTAAAATATTCAGATGTAAAACTACCGCTTGTCAACTCATCTTTCTAGTATACATAGAATATATCTTTTATTTGAAACATGCTGTACTAGATCTAGAATAATATTTTATTCATTTAGAAACTCAAAAATATTTGGATATGTCTTCATAGCAATGTGTAAGAAAAAAAGTGTTTTTTTGAGATTTTATTTTTATTCAATTTATGTATTGAATAAAAAATATTTGTCTGATTCAATTTAGTGTTTAAATGAAGAGAACAAAACCTTGGGATTAGCTTCACGGGGGTATAATGAAAAAGTTTGTTATAAGCATAACTTGAATTTTTTTTTTTTTTTTTTTTTTTTTTTTGAGATGAAATTTCGCTCTTGTTGCCCAGGCTGGAGTGCAGTAGCTTAATCTCAGCTCACTCTAACCTCCACCTTCGAGGTTCAAGCGATCCTTTGCCACAGCCTCCCGAGTAGCTGGGATCATAGGCATGTGCCACCATGCCTGGCTAATTTTGTATTTTTAGTAGAGACGGGGTTTCTCTCACACCTATAATCCCAGCACGTTGGGAAGCCGAGGCGGGCAGATCACAAGGTCAAGAGATCAAGGCGATCCTGGCCAACATGGTGACCCCCCCATATCTACTAAATATATACAAAATTAGCTGGTCATGGTGGTATGTGCCTGTAGTCCCAGCTTCTGGGGAGGCTGAGGCAGGAGAATCACTTGAACTCTGGAGGTGGAGGTTGCAGTGAGCTGAGATTGCACTACTGCCCTGCAGCCTGGTGACAGAGCGAAACTCCATCTTGGAAAAAAAAGGAGACAGAGTTTCTCCATGTTGGTCTGGTCTGGCTGGTCTTAAACTCCCAACCTCAGGTGGTCCGCCCACCTTGGCCTCCCAAAGTGCTGGGATTACAGATGTGAGCCACCTCGCCCAGCCTTAATTTTGTGAGATAGAGTCTTGCTCTTGTCATGCAGGCTGGAGTGTAGTGGTGTGATCTCTGCGCACTGCAACCTCCGCCTCCCAGGTTCAAATGATTCTCCTGCCTCAGCCTACTGAGTAGCTGAGATTACAGATGCCTGCCACCATGCCCGGCTAATTTTTGTACTTTTAGTAGAGAGAGGGTTTCACCATGTTGGCCCACCTGGTCTCAAACTCCTGACCTCAGGTGATCTGCCCCCCTCAGCCTCCCAGAGTGCTGG
>NW_016107324.1:11853547-11857866 GCF_001604975.1 Cebus imitator | reverse complement strand
TTTTCAGACAGTTTCAGTCTTGTTGCCCAGGCTAGAGTGCAATGGCATGATCTCAGCTTACTGCAACCTCTGCCTCCCAGGTTCAAGTGATTCTCCTGCCTCAGCCTACTGAGTAGCTAGGATTAGAGATGCCTGCCACCATGCGCAGCAATTTTTGTATTTTTAGTAAAGACAGGGTTTCACCATGTTGACTAGGCTGGTCTCCAACTCCTGACCTCAAGTGATCTGCCCGCCTCAGCCTTCCAAAGTGCTGGGATTACAGGCGTGAGCCACCACTCCTGACCCTCCAGGCTCCACTTCTAATGCTAGTTCTCTTTCTCCCTCTCTTACTCTGTCACTTAGGCTGAATGCAGTGGCACAGTTATAGCTCACTGTAGCCCCGACCTCCTGGACTCAAGCAATTCTCCCATCTCAGCCTCCTGAGTAGCTGGCCACAGTACTAAGCCATCATTCCTGGCTAATTTTTAAAAAATGTTTTGTGGACACAGGGTCTTGCTATGTTGCCCAGGCTGGTTTTAAATGCCCAGACTCAAGTGACCCTCCTGCCTTGGTCTCCCAAAATACTAGGATTACCAGGATGAGCCACCATGCCTAGCCTAATTTTAGATCTCTTGCTATATGTACCACGTCTTCAGTTACTTCCTCCACTGAAGCCTTGAACCCCTCAAAATTATTCATGAGAGTTGAAATCAACGTATTTCAAATTCATGTTCCTGTTGATGTTTTAGCCTCCTTCTGTGAATCACAAATATTCTTTTTTTTTGAGACACAGTCTCTGTCACCCAGGCTGGAGTATGGTGGCACAATCATGGCTCACTGCAGCCTCCACCTCCGTGGACTCAGATGATCTTCCTACCTTATCAGCTTCCCGAGTAGCTGGGACTACAGACACATGACACCATACGCGGCTAATTTTGTATTTTTTGTAAGACAGGGTTTTACCATGTTATCCAGGCTGCTCTCAAAATCCTAGGCCCAAGCAATTCGCCTGCCTTGGCCTCCCAAAGTGCTGGAAGTAATGGCCACTCTGCCCAGCCACAATTTTTTCTTTTTTTTGAGATAGGGTCTTGATCTGTTATCTAGGCTGGAGTGCAGTGGTGCAATGTCAGCTCACTGCAATGTCTGCTCCCTGAGCTCAAGTGATCCTCCCACCTCAGCTTCCGAGCAGCTGGGACCACAGGCACAGACCACTACGCCTGGCCAATTTTTCTGTTTTTAGTAGAGACAGGGTCTCACCATGTTGCCCAGACTGGTCTCGAACTCTTGAGCTCAAGCGTCTCCCCGCCTCCGTCTCCCAAAGTTCTGGGATTACAGGCATGAACCACTGCACCCAGCCTCTACAAATGGCATCTAGAATGGTGAATCCTTTCCAGAAGACTTTCAATTTATTTTGCCCAGATCCATCAGAGGAATTACGTCATAGCAGGTATAGCCTTATGAAAGGCCTTTCTTAAATAATAAGACTTGAAAGTAGAAATTACTCCTTGCTCCATGGGCTGCTGTTAGCAGACATGAAAACATTAATCTCCTTGTAACTCTTCATCAGAGATCTTGGGTGACCAGGGACATTGTCAGTGAGCAGTAGCATTTTGAAAGAATTCTTTTTTTTTAAGTAGTATATCTCAACATTGAACTGAAAATATTCAGTAAACCATGCTGTAAACAGATGTGCTGTCACCCACGCTTTGTTGTTCCATTTATAGAGCACAGGTAAAATAGATTTTGCACAATTCTTAAAGGCTAGGATTTTAGAAATGGTAAATGAGCATTGGCTTCAACCTAAAGTCACCAGCTGTCCCTAATAAGAGAATCAGCCTGTGCTTTGAAGCTTTGAAACCAGACATTGACTTCTCTGCAGCTATGAAAGTCCTACATGGCATCTTCCAATAGAAGGCTGTTTCACCTACATGGAAAATCTGTTGTTTAGTGTAGCCACCTTCAGTGATCTTAGTAGATTTTCTGGATAAGTTGCTGTAGCTTTTTCATCAGCACTTGCCACTTTGCCTTGCACCTTTATGGAGATGGCTTTTTTTAAACTTTGTGAACCAACTTCTGCTGGTTTTAGACTTTTCTTGTGCAGATTCCTTACCTTTCACCCTTCATAGAGTTGAAGAGAGTTAGAGCCTTGCTCTGGATTAGGCTTTGGTTTAAAGGAATATTATGGCTGGTTTGACCTATCTGGACCATGGAAACTTCCTCCATATCAGCAACAGTAAGGCTGTTTTGCTTTCTTGTTATTCATGTGTTCACTAGAGTAACACTTTGAATTTCCTTCAAGAATTTTTCCTTTGCATTTACAACTTGGCTGTTTGGCGCAAGAGACTTAGCTTTTGGCCTGTCTCTGCTCTTGACTTGCCCTTCTCACAAAGCGTAATTATTCTTAGCTTTTGATTTAAAATGAGAGACCTACAACTCTTCCTTTTACTTCAATACTTAGAGGTTATTGTAGTATTGTTTTGTCTCAGGAAATAGGGAAGCCTGAGGAGAGGGAGAGAGGTGGGGGGATGGCTGTTCCACAGTAATTCCCATTACCCTTTCTCCAACCCTTGGCAACCTCTATTCTACTTTCTGTTTCTATAAATGTGTTATGCTAGATACACAATATTTATTAATTAAACTTTCTGCCCTTTATGAGTACAGTTTGTGGTGTCCCAATTAAAATAATATTGAAGGTCACAGTTCACAGACCATGACAGATATAATAGAGAAAATTTTGAAATATTTTGAGAATTACCAAAATGTGACATAGGGACATGAAATGAGCACATGTCATTAGAAAAATTGTGCCAATAGATTTGCTCAATGCAGGGTTGTAAGAAACACATAAAGCAAGGTACCATAAGACAAGGCCTGCCTGTATCCAAGTTGTATTGCATATCATCAGGGACTTGTCTCATAAACTGGAAACTAACATGATATTCTTAACAGGCAGAATGAAATAAAACCCTTTATTGATATAGCGCTTTATGATTTTTCAAAGCTTTTATGCATAAGTCATTTATTTGGGAAAGTTGAATACCATGTGGTACATGGTAGGGATTGAACGATAGTAAGATTCCTCTTCTTTGAATAAGTGAGGGAGGCACACATAGAAAAATAATCCATAATACATGATTAAATGCTATAGTCTAGCTACTTACGAAGTTGAGACTACAGAGGCATGATTGATTAATTTTCTCAGGAAGTCAAGAAAGGAATAATTCATTGAAAAGGTGATCTTTAGTAGTTTAATAAAATGAGAAAGGGATAAGGACAGGAGGAACATAAATGAAGCCAGGAAAACTGAAAAATATGTTGTGCCTTCACATAAGGTTAAGCAGTAGAATAGGAGAGTGTAATGTAAGGTACAGGGTATTGAGAAATAGGGGAGGCTATATCTGAGTTAAAGCTATTTGGGTCCAGAATGATGATGATTATTGTTATTACTTTTTTATTGTAAATTATCTATAACAAAATTTACTATTTTTACCATTTTTAAGGGTAAAATTTAGTGGCATTAAGTATATTCACAATGTTGTGTAACTGTGATTACTACCATCTATTTCTATAACTTTTTCACTATCCCAAACAAAAACTACCCATTAAGCAGTAATTCCCATTGTCCTTCTTTCCAGCCTGGGGTAACCTCTATTCTACTTTCTGTTTCTATGAATTTGTCTATTCTAGATACCTCATATACGTGGATTATGTAATATTTGTCCTTCTTTTCCAGCTTATCTCACCTAGCGTAATGTTTTCAAGATTTGTTTATGTTATAGTATGTATCGGAATTTCATTCCTCTTTATGGCATAATACTATTTTATTGTATATATACACCATGTTTTGTTTATTCATCCGTTGATGAACACTTGAGTTGTTTCCATTTTTTGGTTATATTGAGTAATGCCTCTCTAAACGGTGGTGTACAAGTATGAGTTCCTGATTTCACTTCTTTTATGTCTAGGAGTGAAAATGCTGGGCCATATTCTGTATTTACTCTTTTTTTTGAAGACAGGATCTCTCTCTGTCACCCATGCTGGGTGCAGCAGCATGATTGTGGCTCACTGCAGTTTCGACCTTCTGAGCTCAAACAGTTCTTCCTACCTTAGCCTCTTGAGTAGCTGGGACTACAGTGCGTGCACCGAAAGCACAGGCAACAAAACTAAAAATTGGCAAATGGGATTACATCAAATTGAAAAGCTCCTGTATAGCAAAAGAAAACTACCAACACAGTCAAAAGGTACCTACAGAGTAGGAGACGATATTTGGAAATCATATATCTGATAAGGGGTTAATATCTAAAATATAGAAAATTAAAAAAAAAAACACACAAAAACAA
>NW_016107324.1:11845785-11852482 GCF_001604975.1 Cebus imitator | reverse complement strand
GAGTGCAGTGACTCACTGCAGCCTCCACCTCCCAGGTTCAGACATGTGCACCACCACGCCTGGCTAATTTTTGTATTTTTAGTAGAGACAGGGTTTCACCATGTTGGTCAGGCTGGTTTTGAACTGACCTCGTGATCCGCCTGCCTTGGCCTCCCAAAGTGCTGGTATTACAGGCATGAGCCACTGTGCCTGGCCCTCTTTTGTGTTGTTTTAAGTCAGTCAAATTTAGCAGCGGAGGGTTGTAGAAATAGTAAAGAAGACATTCTACTTCTTTACATAGTATAGCTAATAATAGCTAATTTTTATTAAGCCCTTACTATGTGCCAGGGGTGTTGTAAACATTTTGTTTATCTCTGATATAACCTTTTTGACAATGCTGTGAGTCAGGTAATATTCTCCTTTCAGATATAAGGAAACTGAAACAGAGAAGGTAAACAATATATCCAAGGACATAGAGCTAATGAGTAGTGAATTCAGAATTCAGACTGAGTCAATTTAGAGGCCCCCTTCCCCCTTTTGTTTTTTTTGAGACAAAGTCTCGCTCTGTTGCCCAGGCTGGGGTGCGGTGGCGTGATCTTGGCTCACTGCAACCTCTGCCTCCTGGGTTTAAGTGATTCTCCTGCCTTATCCTCCTGAGTAGCTAAAACTATAGGCAAATGCCACTATGCCTGGCTAATTTTTGTGTGTTTTGTAGAGACCAGGTTTTGCCCTGTTGGCCAGGCTGGTCTCAAACATCTGACCTCAAGCAATCTGCTTGCCTTGGCCTCCCAAAATGCTGGGATTATGGACGTGAGCCACTGCACCCAGCCAAAGCCCCTTCTTTTAAGTACTATGCTATTGGATCTCTGCATAGTCACAGTCTTTCCTTACTTTGTGCAGCATTAGTTATATGATGCAAGTTTAAGAAATATCTAGAGAAGAGCAACTAAAATCATCAAGGGATGAAAGGGTAGTCACAAGAGAACCAACTAAAAAGACCTGAAAAGGCTGGGAGGCCAAGACAGGAGTCTCTCTGAGACTAGGAGTTCGAGACCAGCCTGGACAACATAGCGAGTCTCTCTCTATATACAGAGAGAGAATGGGTATAGATATAGATATAGAGGGATATCTCCAGGTAGCCAGGAGTGGTGATGCACTCCTGTATTCTCAGCTGCTTGAGAGATTGAGGCAGGAGGATCCTTTGATCCCAGGAGTTAGAGGCTACAGTGAGCTATGATTGTGCCACTGTACTCCAGCCTGGATGACAGTATAAGACCCTGTCTCAATCAGTCAATTAAAAAATACATACATATATACATACATATGTACCTGGAAAAAGTTCCTAAAAGAACATATGACTAAAGAATATGGAATAAACTTTCCATACCAAATCTTGCAAGGTAGTTTTATACATAATCTACTTACAAATGACCCATTCTTACAGATTATGCCACTGCCTTGATGCCACATAAGATATTTCTTACCTTAACTGAAAAAGAAGAAACTATTTTAGAGCTTACTGGGGAAAGTTTCTTAACAGGTTTTACTTCCTTAAATGATGCCGCTCCCTAAGAAGAAAAACATTTTCCCCCCGCAAATGTTGTTATGGTGCCTGGAACGCCTCTCTAATTGGAGGCGTTCTGGGCACCATAACTTTAATATGACTTAACGGCATAGTGTCTGTATCTTTCAAATGAAAATCAGAACATGATGTCTGAAAAGATTTCTTTTTTTTTTAAATTGTGTTAAGTGTGTGTGTGGTAAAAAACACATACTTTCAAAAGAGTTGGGAGAGACAGTCCTTCAACAGGTATGGATGAGAACTAGAAGTATTAGCCAACATTAATGTACTGTCAAAAGTCTTGATGATTAATTCATTCTAACATAAACCTAACATAGAATTTATTTGTGTGTGTGTGTGTGTGTGTGTGTGTGTGTGTGTGTGTGTGACAGAGTCTTGCCCTGTCTCCCAGGCTGGAGTGCAGTGATGCAATTTTGGCTCACTGCAACCTCTGCCTCACAGGTTCAAGCTATTCTCCTGCCTCAGCCTCCTGAGTAGCTAGAATTACAGGTGCCCACCACCACGCCTGGCTAATTTTTGTATTTTTAGTAGAGACAGGGTTTCACCATCTCATTTTGGTCAGGCTGGTCTCAAACTCCTGACCTCAGGTGATCTGCCGCCTCGGCCTCCCAAAGTGCTGAGACTATAGGCATGAGCCACCGTGCCAAGCCATTAACATAGGATTTCAAATCCTTGAAATTTAAAGTTTGTGAACTTCAAACTTGCATGTTCTTGGGAGAATGTAACAAAAAAGAGATTAAAACTGCTGAATAAACTATAATTATTCTCCAACTTTATCTGGATCTCTAATCCATTACCTTTTCTTTTTCCTTTTTTTTTTTAGGCAGAGTCTCACTTTGCCACCCAGGCTGCAGTGCAGTGGTGCTGTCTCGGCTTACTGCAACTCTTGCCACCCACGTTCAAGTGATTCTCCTGCCTCAGCCTCCCAAGTAGCTGGGATTACAGACATGTGCCACGACACCTGGCTTATTTTTGTATTTTTGATAGAGACGGTGTTTCACCGTGTTGGCCAGGCTGGTCTCAAACTCCTGACCTTGTGATATGGCCGCCTCAGCCTCCCAAAGTGCTGGGATTACAAGTGTGAGCCACCGTGCCTGGCCCATTACCTCTTCCTTTCTAGCAGCCCTGTTTACTCTTTACGTTCCTTCCTATCCAGCTAAGATTTTGTTTCATTTTAGTTTCTTGGCATTACCCTCTCTTTTACATGCCAATTTCAAGCACAGCTGCAGAAAATCATATGACCAGATTTGTAGGAATTTATGATCAGGACACTCAACTGAGTTTTCTTTTCTTTTTTTTTTTTTTTTGACTGTCCTAAATTGTTTATTAGGTATGAATTTTACAAACTTTACTTATATTAGTGGTAGCGGTGGAGCTGGAGAATATTGTGCCTTCTCCACGCTCCCTGGCGAGAACCACCAATAGTGTGGTGGAACCTTGGCCCTTTCCAAGGCCATGGCTCTTTCGGCCTGCAGATGTCAGCCCACACATCTCCCTGTGCTTGTGGACTGGTTTGGTGATCCATTGGGTGTCAGGATTTCTGCTGATATCTTTATAGAATGGAACAATGAGAATAACCTCAAAAAATTTGTATGTGGAATCTTCACCAACCTACTAAGAATTCAGGAATCTTGGAGCCCCACAGGGGCATCCAGCTCACTCCTATGCAACAGACTGAAGGCTCTGGCATGTGCTGCATCCTGCACTACACAAGCATTCAAAGACCTAAGAGGGAACGGTGGAGGGGATAAAGAAAGATACACAGACAAACATAGAGTGCTGGGCCAGGCAGTCCAAAAAGCTGATGATGTCAGTCTCTTCTGCCCTGACCTGCCTCAGAGTACTTTATCTGTTTACAAAGCACATAGCAGAGGGAGGATGCAGTTACGTAGAACAGCCTGTGATTATAATTCTCATACTTTAGTTAACATACTTTAGCTAACAACTATCTTGCAGCAAGGTCAGTGAGAGCTGGTTATCTTTTTCCTGGCCTCTCTGTTCTTCGAGATACACACATTCTCCTGTTATGGTTTCGCTTCTCTGGGGCTCACCCAGAGTTCACAGCAGCCTTGCTGCTGATTCCCCCAGATGGGGTGGGCTACTCTGGCTCTCTACAGAAGGCTTCGAGCAAACTTTAGCTGGTTAACACCATGATGGACAGGCTTGCCTTAAGTTGCACCCTTAGGAACTGGGCGTTTTTGGCCACCACAGCAAACATGAATCCTATATATAACGTAACCTTGCTTGGTCTTGTAGCCTAGTCAGCGCACTTTATTAGGCCAGGTGGGATGGGTAGCCCTGTGGAAAGCAGAGAGCTGCTGGTACTGCCAGCAGCAGACCCTTAGAAGAAAGTACATGACATCAGACAACTGCTTCTTTCTCCATAGCTCCTGGATGTACTTTTTTTTTTTTAAGAGACCTTCAAAGCTACTGCAAATCAAACCTGGATGTACTTGTATTCACCCATGTTGGCTTGCCAAACTCTTGCAGGATAGGAGGGAGACCTATCTTCTAGGATGCAGGGTCCCTGGACCTTGATGGCTGAAGAAGAAGATGATCAAAGGCAGATGGAAGAGCAAAGATCCCCAACACAGCCTACCTTCAACTGAGTTTTCAATAGTACCTTACATATTATATTTCTCCAGGCAACACACCCTTTCCAACAGCTTTCAGATCTCTGCCCTCCTTAGGCCCATTTAAACTTTTTTTCTCCTTTCTCAAGCTTAGTAGGTGATCTTGTCCCCTGCTTGACCAAGAATTGGACTGATAAAACTTTAACTACCAAATCTGCAGACATACCTACATCTGTCTTTCCTCTTTGTTAAAATAAAAGAAGGTTCATCCTTTCTCCAGGGCCAGCCTCTCTACCTGTTCTCTGGATCCAATGTCTTCCATCTTTTCAAAGACTTTGTAGAATTAGTAATCCAGTCCTCCTCTTATATTCACCCTCTCAATCTATACTTGCTCCTCAGCATTTAAAAAATAGTTGTCTGGGCCAGGCATGATGGCTCACTCCTATAATCTCAGCACTGTGGGAAGCTGAGGCGGGTGGATCATCTGAGATCAGGAGTTTGAGACTAGCCTGACCAACATGGAGAAACCCTGTCTCTACTAAAAATACAAAAAAATTTATCTGGGTGTGGTGGTCCATGCCTGTAATCCCAGCTACTCGGGAGGCTGAGACAGGAGAATCACTTCAATCTAGGAGGTGGAGGTTGCAGTGAGCTGAGATCACGTCATTGCACTCCAGCCTGGGCAAAAAGGGCAAAACTCCACCGCAAAAAAAAAAAAAAGTCTTTCCAGGAAAATTTCTTGAAAAGACATTTTATCTCACATTTCCTACTTTTATCTGCATTTTCTCCTCCTCCTTTTGATAATTTCAACGTGTTTTCCCCAGCATTCTAAGTTCTTGACTTCTTATCCTTCAGTTTACTTCTTAGTCTCCTTTGCTGGCCTTACCTGTATTCATTATTAAATGTTATGGTTCATAGTTTTCTGTCTAAAATATTCTCATTCTACTCTCTTACTGAGTAATCATATTCACTCATAAAACTTATTACACTCTCGTGGGGTGCAGTGGCTCACGCATGTAATCCTAACACTTTGGGAGACCGAGGCAGGTGGATCACAAGGTCAGGGGATTGAGACCATCTTGGCTACATGGTGAAACCTCATCTCTACTAAAAACAGAAAAGTTAGCTGGGCATGGTGGCAAGCACCTGTAGTCCCAGCTACTCAGAAGGCTGAGGCAGGAGAATCACTTGAATCTGAGAGGTGGAGGTTGCAGTGAGCCAAGATCACACCACTGTGATCCAGCCTAGGGACAGAGCGAGACTCCTCTTTAAAAAAAAATGGTTACTCTATGTGCTAATGACTCTAAATCTGTATCCTTTATCCAGACTTCTCTCTTGTTTCTTGTATATTGCTGTATATTCCTGTATCTTTAGGCTTTATACATTGTCTTTCACTGAAGTAGGTGTTCCAGAAATGTTTCTTAGTTATTGGTTGACTGACCAAATGAGTAAACTTTATAGTAATTTTTTGTGATACTTCTTAACAGTCCAAGATCAAATACTTTGTATCCCCCAGGCCTAGCACATAGTGTTTATTCAGTAAGTGCTTTATAAACAACTGATTTAGTAAATAATGAATAAGCACTGCAATAAAATAAAATATTTTAATAAGATGAATGAATGAAAAAACTCTGTGCTGTTCATTATAGCCAATCAAGACCAAAGACCTTGTTTATTCTTTTTGAAAATGTAACTGGGTAGGCTGGGTGCAGTGGCTCACACCTGGAATCTCAGCACTTTGGGAGGCAGAGGCAGGTGGATCACCTGAGGTCAGGAGTTTGAGACCAGCCTGACCAACATGTGGAAACCCTGTCTCTATTAAAAATACAAAAATTAGCTAGGCATGGTGGTATGTGCCTGTAATCCCAGCTACTCAGGAGGCTGAGGCAGGAGAATCGCTTGAATGTGGGAGGCAGAGGTTGCAGTGAGCCAAGATCATGCCATTGCACTCCACTCTGGGCAACAAGAGCGAACCTACATCTCAAAAAAAGGGAGAAAAACAAGGAAATGTAACTAGAGATAGATTATACTAAAACTTGATTTAAGAAGACAGTAAATTCTTTAACAGATAAGTAAAAGTTGCAGGCCTGTTTGACTGCATACTCTGTGTGAACTATGAGTAGTGAGAATAAAAAACAATCACGTACCAGATCTAGTATATACAGAGTAGTCCCACACACAGACTGTGGACTGGTACTGTCTGAGAAAGTATTCAATATCTGTTCTAGGTATATGACTGAGGGCAGTTTCCTCATTTGTGAAATGGGGACAATAACTGTGCCTACTTCATAGGGTGGTTGTGAGGATTAAATGAGATGATGCTTGTAAAGCACTTAGCCTTAGCCTAGGATCTGGCACAAAATAATCATTTAATACCCATTTGTTATTATTATATTCCATTTTGATCCAGCTGGTATAGGTGCTAACCATGCTACAGATGAATAATTGCTAAACCTGGCTGCTTATCAGAATCACTTGAGATTTTTAAAATAAAGATTCATGGGCCATCCCCAGATTACTGAATCAGACTGGAAGAATATGTTTTTTTTTTTTTTTTTTTTTT
>NW_016107324.1:11839955-11844611 GCF_001604975.1 Cebus imitator | reverse complement strand
TCTCCTGCCTCAGCCTCCTGAGTAGCTGGGATTACAGGCACGTGCCACCATGCCCAGCTAATTTTTTGTATTTTTAGTAGAGACGGGGTTTCACCATGTTGACCAGGATTGTCTCGATCTCTTGACCTCGTGATCCACCCACCTCAGCCTTCCAAAGTGCTGGGATTACAGGCGTGAGCCACCACAACCGGGAGGTAAAAATAATTCTTACTGAGAAAAACAAATAAAGAACCTAAAACTTAGGGCAGAGAAGAGGTCTCAGGAAGGACAGTAAGCACATTTTAAGAGATTAACAGGGAAAAGGTCAAACAGAGCAGGGATAATTGGCCTATTATAGATGAACTCAAAATCCCAGAGATCAAGAATTACAGAAAGAGAGGGATAAGGTAAAGCCTAAAGGCAATGATGATGATAATAAGGGGAAATAAATGAAGGCACTCAAAACAAAAACAAAAAACAAAAAACCTTGAGGAATAATCAAAATTATGCAAATATGGATAAAGTATAACTTAGGAGAGTGTGTAGTACAAAGACTATGGGACATAAAAGTCTAGGGGGTCTTTAAGCAAACATTTATTCAGTGTTTATGGGTGTCAGGAAGTTATGTGCTGTTACCTGTCTGGAATATACTTAGAAAAAAAGTCAAAGTATTCTGGAAGCATTACCAGTTCAACAGAGAGTAGATGTGGCAAAATGAAGGTAATCTTTTTCTCTAATCATGTGTTTGTAAGAATTCTAATTAATTTCTCAACAGCCAGGACATTTTGGCAGTCATTTGGAAGATAACCAAACTCCTAATGACCACAAGGAAATTAAAACTGTGAGGAGAGAGCTGGGTGTGGTGGCCTGAGCCTGTTATCACAGGCTATTACTATTACTTGAACTGTTACTGAGTTCAAGTCCAGCCTTGAACAATACAGTAAGAATCCCTCTCTAAAAAACCCGAAAAAACAATGAACTATGTAGAGGAAAGAATACCTAGAAGGGAAGTTAAGCTTTCTTTTGAAGGTGAAGAGGTGGTGGTGGAAATATTAAATGAATATTTCCCTTCAGAGGGAGGGTTAAAGCCAAACGAATTAAAGAGCTGGCCAGGCGTGGTAGCTCACGCCTGTAATCTCAGCACTTTGGTAGGCCAAGGTGGGCAAATTACAAGGAGTTCAAGACCAGCCTGACCAACATGGTGAAACCCCATCTCTACTAAAAATACAAAAAATTATCTGGGCATAGTGGCAGGTGCCTGTAATCCCAGCTGTTCATTTGGGAGGCTGAGGCAGGAGAATTGCTTGAACCCAGGAGGCGGAGGTTGCAGTGAGCCACTGCACTCCAGCCCCAGAGCCCCGAGCAACAGAATAAGACTCTGTCTCAAAAAAAAAAAAAAAAAAAAAAAAAAGCTAAAAGACCAGATTGGGCAACATGCCAAACCCTGTCTTTACCAAGAATACAAAACATTAGCCAGAAGTGGTGGTATACGCCTGTGTTCCCAGCTATTCGGGAGGCTAAGGTGGGAGGCGTGCTTGAGCTTGGGAGGCAGAGGTTACAATAAACTGAGATTGTGCTACGGCACCCCACCCTGGGTGACAGAGTGACCCAGGTTGAATATATCTATTGGTTGAATATACGTATATTCAACTATAGATTGAATTTCCCCACCTCCATTAAAAATTTAAAAGTATAAGAATATAAAAGAGACAGTTCAGGGAAACTGAAGCCACTCACAGCCTAGTGTTTAAGAAGAGCGAGGCTGTGCTCACCTCTGTAGTCCCAGCATTTTGGGAAGCTGAGGTGAATGGATCACGAGGTCAGGAGTTCCAGACCAGCCTGGCTAAGAAGGTGAAACCCCATCTCTATTAAAAATGGAAAACTTAGCCGGGCATGGTGGTGGGCATTTGTAATCCTAGTTACTCTGGAGGCTGAGGCAGGATAATCGCTTGAACCCAGGAGGTGGGAGGTTGCAGTGAGCCAAGATTGTGTCACTGTACTCTAGCCTGTGTGACAGAGTAAGACTCTGCCTCAAAAAAAGAAAAGAAAAGAAAAGCATACCTCTAGCAATTTCAGAACCATATTTAAAATGGAGTGTAGAGAAACTGGCATAGCATCATAAAAATTGATTTAAAAAAGTAAGACCCCCATTTCTACAAAAGATAAAAAAAATTAACTGAGCGTGGTAGCACATGCCTGTGGTCCCAGTTACTTGGGAGGCTGAGGTGGGAGGATCTCTGGGCCCGAGAGATCAAGGTTGCAGTGAGCTGTGATCATGCTACTGCACTCTAGCCTGGGCAATCAGGCAAGACCCTGTCTCAAAAAAAAATATTTTTAATTAAAAAACAAAGTGTTGAAAATGAATACGAAGGATGGTGATGTTTTTTGGAAGGACAACAAACACAAAACCAAAAAGAGATTGGATTCTGCAAATGAAGGAAATAGGAAAGAAAGTAAAACACAGGCTAATTGGAAGTTATTAAGGAGCAGTTTTAAGTGAGCAAACTAATCAAATATTGTAGTTGTTGGTGTCAGGTTTTTTTGCTGCCCCTGTAGCTTTCCCTTAGTGATCTCATTCTAGGGACCTGGATTGCTATTTGAATGTGAATGGCTCTCAAGCCGTCACTCAAGCTCAAGACCCTTATGTCCAACTGCCGCCTGAAGTTCTCTTCTTGGATATGTCACAGATGCCTCAAAATCAATAGGTCCAAATCTGAAAATAATCATTTTTCCACTTCTCTCCTCCACCCCAAGTCTCTTTCTCTTCCTGTGTTTCCCCATTACAGAAAATTAGGTTCTTACTCAGCTAGTCACCCTGATTAGAAATCTAAACATCATATTTGATATTTCTTCATTTACTCCTGTATCTAATCAATCCATAAGACTATGTGTCTTATCTCACATGTATTTACCTCCCTTTTCTGATTCTATTAGTTTAGACCAGAAGTTGATAGACCTTTTTCTGTAAAAGTCTAGATTGTAAATACTTTAGGCTTTGCAGGATAGTCTCTGCCACAACTACTATAGCTCAAAAGCAGCCATACACCATATGTAAACAAGTTAGTGTGGCGGTTTTTCTGTAAAACTTTATTTGTAGACTCTGAAAATTGAATTTCATTTAATTAATGTAACATAAAATCTATTTCTAGCCATATTTCTCTCTGTTATAGCTACTAGGAATTATTTGTAGTTCCTAGAATGTTAGGTGTTTTTCATAGGTAAGTTTTGACATGTGCCTTGAATATCTTCCTTCCTCATCTTCTCCCTATTTATACCTGGCTAAACGCTACTCTTCCTGCAGGACTCACTTCAGTCATCATCATCATCAGCTCCAGAAGCCTTCTCTCACCCTATGAGCTGTATTAAATGCTTCCACTAAGTTTTCCCATCATGTCCATAGAACCAAATGATAGCATTTATTTTACTGTATTATGATTGTCTGTTTACTTGAATAAGCTCCTTGAGTACATAGTGTTTATCCATTGTTTTATCCTCAGTTTCTGTTTTTCTTTTTTTGAGATGGAGTCTTGCCCTGTTGTCCATAGTGAAGTGCAGTGGCTTGATGATGGCTCATTGCAGCCCTGATCTCTGGGCTCAAGTGATCCTCCAACCTCAGCCTCCCAAGTAGCTGGGGCTATAGGCACATGCCACCACACTTGGCTAATTTATTATTTTTTATTTTTAGTAGAGATAAGATCTCATTGTGTTGCTAGGCTGGTCTTAATTCCTGAGTTTAAATGATCATGATCCTCCTGCCTCAGCCTCAAAAATGCTGGGATTATAGGCATGAGCCATCACGCCTGGCCTCCCAGTTTCCTCTATGATACCCCATAGTACTGTCAGCATTTTAATGTGTGTATGGATTTTTTTTTTCTTTTTTTTTTTTTGAGACAGAGTCTCTCTCTGTCACCTAGGGTAGGAGTGCAGTGGTGCAGTCACAGCTCACTGCAGCCTCAACCTTTTTGGGCTCAATCAGTCCTCCCACCTCAGCCTCTCAAGTAGCTGGGACCATAGGCATGCACCACTATGCCCAGTTAAGTTTTTGTATTTTTTGTAGAGCGGTGGTTTTGCCATGTTGCCCAGGCTACTGTCAAACTTCTGGACTCACGTGATCCTCCAGCCTTAGCCTCCCAAAGTGTTGGGATTATAGGCATGAGCTGCTGCACCTGGCCATTTTATTTTTTTTTGCATTTTAAAAATTGATGTATAATTCGTGTACCATAAAATTTATCCTGTTAAAGTGTACAATTTAGTAGGTTTTAGTGTATCTAAAGTGTTTCACAACCATCACCATGGTCTAATTCCAGAATGTTTTCATCACCCCTAAAAGAAACCATTTGCCTTCACTCCTCATTCCTTCTTGTCCCTAGCCCCTGCCAGCCACTAATCTCCTTTCTGTACATTTCATATAAATGGAATCCCGTAATATTTGAACTTTCATGACTGTCTCTTTTCATTTGGCATATATAATGTTTTCTAAGTTCATTCATATTGTATCATGTACTAGTACTTCATTTTTTATTACTGAACATCAACATTATATTTCATTATATTTATATTTATATTTATATATTAAAGTGTATTAAATTTATATAAATTTTTATAAATGTAAATTCATATATATGTAAAATGTGTGTGTGTATACATATATATATATATATATATTTTTTTTTTTTT
>NW_016107324.1:11838646-11839945 GCF_001604975.1 Cebus imitator | reverse complement strand
TTTTTTTGAGATAGGGTCTTGCTCTGCCTTCCAGGCTGGAGTACAGTGGTGCAGTCCTAGCTCACTGCAGCCTCAAACTTCTGTGCTCAAGTGATCCTCCTACCTCAGTCACCTCAGTAGCTGACTATAAGCATGTTCCACCATGCCTGACTAATTTCATTTTTTATTTTCTTTAGTTATTGTAGGTCTCATTATGTTGGCCAGGCTGGTCTTGAACTCCTGGCCTCAAGTGATCCTCTTGCTTTGGTCTTCCAAAGAAGTGGGATTCTAGGCATAAACCACTGTGTCTGACCTAGCTTTATATTTTAAACTTCATTCTTCAAAGCCCTCAGGACTCTAGGGGAAAATAAAAAGGGACCCCTTTTACTCCTTCTACTTCAGCTAGAGCGATTCTATTTTCATCTATTGTTTATGAACAAACTTTCGTTTTAAATTTGAAAGTCATAGGCTTTCAGCTTGAAGAATACACTCTACCTGGGACTGAAAGATACTCATGGTCTTTTTACTCTGTCTTTCTTTCCAACTCTTCTTTTCATATGCTTCAGTCAAACAGTATGTTGCTGGGTTTTTCAGGTATACCTCATGCTTTCTTGCCACTGTACCTTTTCTTATATCATGTCTTCTATCTGAAATGCTCCTTTCCCATCTGTTTAAATTTTTACCTAGCTTTTAATGCCTAATTCAGATATAATTCATTCCATGAAGTTTTACCTGATCTCTGGATTCTTATAGAAATTATACTGCTTTAGATGGTACCATGTCTAATTTCCTTGAGACTGTGCTCATGTTTTCTTAGTAGTATTATACTTTCCCATCCAGTGGCTTGACATAGGATGGTGGGGGAATGCGGGTTGGGGGTGACTATAATGGATTGGTATGGGCTACGCGTGGTGGCTCATTCGTGTAATCCCAGCACTTTAGGAGACCAAGGCGGGAGGATTGGTTGAGCCCGGGAGTTCAAGAGCAGCCTGGGCAACATAGCAAGACCTCATCTCTACTAAAAAAAAAAGATATTAAACTTTTTTTAAAAAAAAGATATTAAAAATTTTTTAAAAAAAAGATATTAAAAATTTTTTACAGGCATCGTGGCAAACGCCTGTATTCCCAGCTATTCAGGAGGCTGAGATGGGAGGATCGTTTGAGCTGGGCAGATGGAGACTGCAGCAAGCTGTTGTGCCACTGCACTCCAGCCTGGGCTACAGAGTGAGACCATGTCTCAAAAAAAGAAAAAAGAATAAGGAGGCTGAGGCAGGAGAATTGCCTGAACCCGGGAGGCGGAGGTTGCGGTGAGCCGAGATC
>NW_016107324.1:11833068-11838559 GCF_001604975.1 Cebus imitator | reverse complement strand
AATAAGAAAAAAAAAAAAGGATAGGCCGGGCATGGTGGCTCACGCCTGTAATCCAAGCACTTTGGAGGCCAAGGCGGGCGGATCACCTGAGGTGGGGAGTTCAAGACCAGCCTGACCAATATGGTGAAACCCTGTCTTTATATATAAAAAAATAAATAAATAAAAATTAAAAAAAAAAACAAAGGATAGCATGAGGGAGATCTTTGTGATGATAAAATTGTTCTGCATCTTGATTGATGCCACAATCAACCTAGATTTATACAAATATATACATATGATAAAATGAGATAGAACTATACATACGTATTGTACCAATGTCAATTTCCTGGTTTTGATGTTGTGCTGTAGTTACATAAGATGTACCCATTGTGAGAAATTGTGTGAATTGTGTGAAGGTTACCTGGGACTTCTCTGTGCTGTCTTTGCAATTTCCTGTGAATCTGTAATTAATTTTAGAATAAAAAGTTTAGGTTGGCCATGGTGGTTCATGCATGTAATCCCAGCACTTTGTGAGGCTAGCAGGTGAATCACTTGAGCACAAGAGTTCAAGACCAGCCTGGGCAATATAGCAAGACACTGTCTCTACAAAAAAATATATTTCTAAAAATTAGCTAGGTGCTTCGGTACATACTTGTAGTCCCAGCTACTCGAGAGCCTGAGATAGGAGGATAGACTTAGACCCTGGAGGTCAAGGCTGCAGTGAGCCGTGATTGCAACACTGCACCTCAGCCTGGGTGACAAAGCAAGACTCTGAAAAAAAAAAAAAAAGTTTAAAAATACATTCTTTAGGCTGAGTGTGGTGGCTCATACATGTAATCCCAGGACTTTGGGAGGCTGAGGCAGGCAGATCACTTGAGATCAGGAGTTCGAGACCAGCCTGGCCAAAATGGCAAGACCCCATCTCTACTAAAAATACAAAAATTAGCTGGATATGGTGGTACACACCTGTGGTCCCAGCTACTTGGGTGGCTGAGGCAGGAGAATACCTTGAACCCAGGAGGCAGAGGTTGCAGTGAGCCGAGATCATGCCACTGCACTGCAGCCTGGGCGACAGAACGAGACTCCGTATCAAAAAAAATCATTTTTCCCACCGGGTGCGATGGTTCACAGCTGTAATCCCAGCACGTTGGGAGGCAGAAGCAGGCGGATCACCTGAGGTCAAGAGTTCAAGACCGGCCTGGCCAATGGTGAAACCCCATCTCTACTAAAAATACAAAAATTAACTGGGTTTGATGGTGGGTGCCTGTAATCCCAGCTACTCGGGAGGCTGAGGCAGGAGAATCAATTGAACCCGGGAGGCAGAGGTTGCGGTGCACCGAGATTTCACCACTGCACTCCAGCCCGGGCGACAGAGCAAGATTCCATTAAAAAAATTTTTCATTTTTCCATGGTGCTACTTCTGATTAATATGAATCTGCCTATGCTCTTCAAAGTAAAGATACCTTAGGATAGACAAGAACCTATCTGTAGTGATATTTTAATGACATTTTACAATTAGAACAAACTTGCCTAAAGCAATAACTGAGACAGAGTGGTTCCCTGTGTACAAGGTCCTGGCTTATCTACAGTTTTAAAGTTGACTGGTAAGCCTTTAATTTGAGTCAGGTTTTGGTATACTTTTAAGTTGTTAGTATTCTTATGTACTGGCTCCTAGATGACAGCGACCATATCTCTGAGTTTTGGAAGAAAAAAAAATTATGTGATGTTTAGTTCAAATTTTAAAACTTTTAAAGTTGTTAAATTGTTTATCCATTGAAAAGAATATTCTTGTGCAAATTTAAAGTAAGCATTACAAGATCAGAATTTACTGCTGATTCTATTTTGGAAGAGGTAGAGTATAAATAAATAGAGTTTTTCATTTGCATTTATGATCAAGCACAAAGTGAATATGAGCAAAAAAAATGAGTAAAGTACATATGTTTTAGTAAAATGAAAACAATTTTTTTCAGGTTAAACTACAGAACAACGTATCGTACCAGATGGCAGACATACATCATTTAAAGGGTAAGAAACTTAATTACAGATTAAAGATAACAAAGATCACTAAATGCCTAAAATTCTGAAGAATTAAGAAATAGTAAATAGCCTAATGAAATAAAATTTTCTGAACAAAGCTCCTCTGATGGTAAAACATTTATCCTTTTGCCTTAAGATATGAATTATTGAATGTTCCTTTATATATGATAAATCCAAGTTAAAATTTGAAATCTGTATCTTAACCTTGTGCTATAGACAGGGTTATGTAATAAAATGCTCTTAAGAGAATACTCAAAGAAAATTGAATTGTAGCTTCAGATGCCATGAAATTTCTAGGGAAAAGGTGAGAAGTGTTCCTTCTGTACTGTGTCCAAACTGCTAAATTAATTTATTCAGGTCTAGGGATGGTTTGGATAGAGCCTCCAAGCTTAATGTTTTAGATGCTCTGGGAACAGAAAGAAACGTGGAAGATAGATTAAATATATAATAAATAAATAAATAATGTAAAAATACACACACATATTTTTGCTTGGACAAAGTGATAAAGGATACTATAGCTTTTATGGAAAAATTAAAAAGCCCTACAGTCTGCCTATGTTACTTCACTCCATCGCTGCTGGCCTTTGAATTTTGGGATCTAAGGATCCAATCCTCTTCTTCACACCCTTTGGTTATAATGCTGTATTTTAAAACTCTGCGTGCATCATCTCTAGGTTTATGTATGTGGGTAGTACATGCTCTCTAGCTTCATAAATATCCTTTATTATCCTTTTGAGCCTCTTTAGATATACTTAGATAATCTATTTTTATTGTCCTCTTGAAGTAGCCAACCTTAGCTGGCTTTGTAATGTAGTAAAAATTTCCCCCTTAACATTTCCTAATGTATGATCATTAGGAAGTGTTATTTGTGTGTTGTAACCCTAAAATAAGTTGTTGATTTCCAATTATCTGTGATTTGTAACAGCTTTGATTTTCTGTTAGAAATGCTTTCTGGGTAGTCACACTGGTTTTTGTTGAATCTGTGTCCATGTTCTACTCTTCTTGACTTACCAAAATATATTAGGATGACACAGAAGATGCCACAGTGTCAGTGCTGCTTCCAACTTGCAATTTTTACAAATGCTTCCACTTGTCATCAAAGTATACTTCTTATTAAATATTAAGAAATACTATTAGGGCTTCTTAAAGGAATAACTTAATGCTTATTAACTGCTTATTAAATAGATCAGTTGAATAAGAAGTCCTGGCCAGAAGAAGGGGTGGCTCATGCCTATAATCCCAGCACTTTGGGAGGCCGAGACGGGTGAATCACCTGAAATTGGGAGTTTGAGACCAGCCTGACCAACATTGAGAAACCCAGTTTCTGCTAAAAATACAAAATTAACCGTGTGTGGTGGCGCATGCCTGTAATCCCAGCTACTCGGGAGGCTGAGGCAGGAGAATCACTTGAATCTGGGAGGTGGAGGTTGCAGTGAGCTAGGATTGTGCCATTGCATGCCTGGGCAACAAGAGAGACACTCTTTAAAAAAAAAGAAAAAAAGGACCTGTGGTGTGGCTTCTGTTAGTATATATCAACAAAAATGACAACCTGTGTTACTGATTAAAAATCTTTATCGTACGTATGTATTGAGGTAGATCTTTAGATATTTTGAAATTGTATATGATGATACTTTTCAGCAGAGAAAAAAATCTTGATTTGTATGTATAGCTGAACAAGTTTTGGTTTTGAAGCTTGGACTCTTAAAATTGAATTTCCGTACTGTGACTTTTGCAACTTTGGAATGATTTCTACTGAAACAAACTTCTTGACAATTTGCCTTTCATAGGCAAGTTTTCTTTGAAATTAATATCTGATATAGTAGAATTAATAGACACTAAGACACTTGAGATGGTTTATATTTTCTTGGAAATAAATGAAAGTTGGTTTTTCTAACCCTCGAGATAATAAATTGACATATCAGATTTATTTTGATTCGTTTACCTTGTTTTTATGCCTGTTACTAAAAGAAAATTCAAAGTCAAAGTTTTCTAGAAGTGATTTTTGTTTTTCCAAAAGCTGGTCCCAGGCAACCCATTTCTTACCTATCCCTAATCTTTTGAAGTTAAATTAAGCCATGTCATTCTATAACATAACTGGTGTTGCTTTCAGAAATGGAGCATACTGTATAATTAACCTGACTTGTATTAACTAAGAGTTCTGCTATGGTGACCTGGAACAGTCACACTAGACAGAATATCTCTGGGTTCATATAAAGAATACACATGCCAATCAATCAAAAGTAAATTTTTTTTTTTTTAACTTTTAAGTTCAGGGTATATGTGCAGGATATGCAGGTTTGTTACATAGGTAAACGTGTAACATAGGGGTTCGTTATACAGATTATTTCATCACCAGGTATTAAGCCATTAGTTAGTTTTCCTGATTCTCTCTCTTGTTTTTCTTTCTGATCCGCTTAATTTTCCCCTTGTAGATCTGTGTTTTGACCTACTGGAAGTCACCAATTACCTCTCTGCTTTATGATCTTTCTCTGTATTCAAACAGGAAAAAAATCTTATTTTACATGGACTAAAACTCATTTATATTAATGTTTTATTTTTCTTTGTCAATCGTATTTGAAGTCTGTCTTTAATTACAAAGGAAAATTTTTTTTCCTAATAAATGAACTTCAAATATCGTCAATGGGAAGTTTTGTGGAGAGGCAGAGAAGCCATCTGAAATCTTAAAGTTATACTAAGCATCAGGTTCATTCTGAAGCTATTTCAGATATTTTACAGCATAGCCTGAATCAGAAGGGACTGTAATTTTTCTGTTCCCTTTTTCCTGAGGAGAATGAGTCCTAAAGATCACCAGTTAAAAATCTCTTTCTCATAGTTAAGTTTTGTTTTTTAATTGTAGTTTTTAGATTTAGCTTTCAGTTCTAAAACCTGTCCAGCCTGAGCACAGGTTTACTGAACTGGCTAGTTCAATCCCTGAGCTACAAGGCTTTTTACCACTGCTTCCTACTGTGATCTCATTGTCACTGTAGAATCAGCATTCATAGCTGGGGCCAGGGTTTCTGGTACCTCTGGCCTGCTATATCTTAGGAGATAGGGACAGGGATCAGGCAATAAGCTGAAAGGGTTGTTTATGGCTACCTGGCCACCACAGATTCATCCCTTTTATTTGAGATGGGGTAGGGTAAATCAACCATGTTTACATATTGAAGAATTAATATAAAAAGAGAAATTTGGCCGGGTACCATGGCTGACGCTTGAAATTCCAGCACTTTGGGAGGCCGAGGCAGGCGGATCACCTGAAGTCAGGAGTTCAAGACCAGCCTGGCCAACACAGTGAAACCTTTATCTCTACTAAAACTACAAAAATTAGCTGGGAGTGGTAGGAGGCGCCTGTAATCCCACCTACTTGGGAGGCTGAGGCAGGAGAATCGCTTGAACCTGGGAGGTGGAGGTTGCAGTGAGCTGAGATCACGCCATTGTACTCCAGCCTGGTTGACAGAGCTAGACTCTGTCCCAA
>NW_016107324.1:11827803-11832367 GCF_001604975.1 Cebus imitator | reverse complement strand
CCCCGTCTCTACTAAAAATAAAAAAAAAAAAAAATTAGCTGGGCGTGGTGGTGCACACCTGTAGTCCCAGCTACTCGGGAAGCTGAGGCAGGAGAATTGCTTGAACCTGGGAGGTGGAGGTTGCAGTGAGCTGAGATTGAGCCACTGCATCCAGCCTGGCTACGGAGCGAGACCCCATCTCAGAAAAAAACAAAAAGAAATTTAAAATGTGGCTTGAATATGCCAAGGTAATGATTAACTGCAAATATTTTTTTGTGAATCATTTATTTTTTCATACGTATTATATTATACAATAGTTATGCATATTGTTAAACATTATGTGTCTCGTCAGATGTTTATGTGACTTAAATTTTTGTTCTTCATTATTGCCACAGTTATAATTCCACAATAACATTTAGAGAGTAACAAGAACAGAAAACAAAACACCTCATGTCCTCACTCATAAGTGTATACTGAACAGTGAGAACACATGGGCACAGGGAGGGGAACATCACACACTGGGGTCTGTCAGGGAGTTGGGGGCTAGGGGAGGGATAGCAGGAGGTTGGGGGGGCTAGGGGAGAGAATAGCATTAAGAGAAATACCCAATGTAGATGACGGGCTGATGGATGCAGCAAACCACCATGGCATTGTATACCTATGTAACAAACCTGCACGTTCTACACATGTACCCCAGAACTTAAAGTGTAATTTAAAAAATTTTAGAAAGTATAGAAAAAAAATGTTCAAAATCCTACCGTCAAACACAATCACTGATAGCACTTTGATATATATACATATGTGTATATATATATATATATAGTGTGTATATATATATATGTATGTATATATATAGTATGTATATGTGTGTGTGTGTGTGTGTGTGTGTGTGTGTGTGTATATATATATGTTTTTGATTTTTTTTGCAATAGAGTCTCCCTCTCTTGCCCAGGCTGAAGTGCAATGGCGCAATCTCTGCTCACTGCAACCTCCTCTTCCTGGGCTCAGGTGATTCTCCTGCCTCAGCCTTCTGAGTATCTGGGATTACAGGCACGCACCACAGTACCCATCTCTTTTTTGTATTTTTATTAGAGACGGGATTTCACCATGTTGCTCAGGCAGATCTTGAACTCCTGACAGGTGATTCACCCGTCTCAGCCTCCCAAAGTGCTGGGATTACAGACCTGAGCCACTGCGCCTGACCCGATATATTTTTATTCTAGTCTTTTTTTTGGCATGGATGCAATTATATGTTTACATCTGCTATTTAAAAACATCTGCTTTTTATTTTTTTAAATTTATACATACATACATACGTGTGTGTGTGTGTGTGTGTGTGTGTGTGTGTGTGTGTGTGTGTTAGAAAAATCTCACTTTATTGCCCAAGCTGGAGTGCAGTGGCATGATCTCGGCTCACTGCAACCTCTTTCTCCCGGATTCAAGTGATTCTTCTGCCTCAGTCTCCCAAGTAGCTGGGATTACAGGCATGTGCCATCACACCTGGCTAATTTTTGTATTTTTAGTAGAGATGGAGTTTTGTTTTGTTGGCCAGGCTGGTATCGAACTCCTGGCCTCATGTGATCCACCATCCTTGGCCTCTCAAAGTGCTGGGATTACAGGCGTGAGCCACCATGCCTGGCCAACATCTGTTTTTTTTGTTTTGTTTTGGTTTTGGTTTTGGAGTGCAGTGGTGCAATCTCGGCTCACTGTAAACTCCTCCTCTTGGATTCAAGTGATTACCCTGCCTCAGCCTCCCGAGTAGCTGGGATTATAGGCACAGGCCACCATGCCCAGTTAATTTTTGTATTTTTCGTAGAGACACAGTTATACCATGTAGGCCAGATGGTCTCCAACTCCTGACCTCAGGTGATCTGCCTGCCTCTGCCCCCCAGAGTGGTGAGATTACAGGCATGAGCCACCACACCCGGCCCCAACATCTGCTTTTTAAAAACAGCCGGGTATGGTGGCTCACGCCTGTAATCCCAGCACTTTGGGAAATTGAAGCAGAAGGATTGCTTGAGCTCAGGAGTTTGAGACCAGCCTGGGCAAAATAGTAAGACCTCATCTCTATAAATACACATATATATCTATATCTCCCTTCCCACTCAGGAAAGTGGCTGTATATATAGTATATCTCCCAAGTATTTTTAGAGTAATACTAATTCTATAAGCCTTCTCTGAAAAGTGGATGTTATAGTATTGGTACGTTATGGCTAGATGTTATATTTTAATCTTAATAGTGTTGCTTATACAGTATAGACCCCTGTTTTTATTTACAAAAATTATTTTAATACTACTTTTGCTTAACTGCTTAGGCTGTTAGTTGTTTTTAAAATCACCTAGCCAAGAAATTCTTTTTATTTATTTATTATTATTTATTATTATTATTATCATTTTATTTCTTCAAATGGAAGTTCAACTCCATCCAAGAAATTAACATTTACTCTTTTCCTCCTGCATTTCTTTTGTCTATAGGCTTAGATCATGAGGGAATGAAATGTAGAACATGTGTCGCTGGTGATGGATTAAACATTTACAAACAAGTGTTTGGCTAGGTTATAATTTACTATCCAGTTTGAAATTTCATGTTAATCATTTCCACTAAAAAATTTCAGTCCGAGTCCAGAAATTATGAACTTTGAAAATATAATTTTGGAATATGTAGAGCTACCATCCGTAGCTGAACTAAAAATATATCTAAAGTGATTGGCACCTAAGTTGTTAGTCAAATGTGATTTAAAATGAGGAAAAAAAACTTAAAATTTATACCCATAGTAAGCATATCTAAAAAGTTTGACTTTTTTTCCTACTTTAATAAAGCAGATAGGTTTGAAAAGATAGGTAGCTTTTTGCATTATTGCCACAATTTAGCATGTGTCTACATAAAGTGAAACAATGTATAATTTGAAGACTATTTCAGGTTGGTGTGAAAGCCACTTAAGCTATATTGTTTTAAAAATAAATGCTACTGGTTGGGCATGGTGGCTCATCCCTGTAATCCCAGCACTTTGGGAGGCCGAGGTGGCTGGATTGCTTGAGCCCACAAGTTCAAGACCAGGCTGGGCAACCTGGCTAAACCCTGTCTCTACTAAAAATACAAATATTAGCTCCAGCTACAGGCATTGTGCACCTGTAGTCCCAGCTACCTGGAAGGCTGAGGTGAGAGGATCACTTGAGTTCAGGAGGTGGAGATTGCAGTGAGCCAAGATTGCACCACTGCACTCCAACCTGAATGACAGAGCAAGACACTGTCTCAAATAAATAAATGAATAAATTTTATTGACCATGACTGTGTTACAAAAGGCTATTAAATATGGTATTAGTTACATAATTTAATTTCCTGGGAGTGTTAGTAAAGAAATTTAGAATTATGTGTAATTTAAAAGACATCCCAGAGCTTCTCAATAGGAAGCATTATAATGAGTGAACTTGATTCCTTTGGTTCTTACCTCGTGTGGATAGAGCAACTTGCTGAGCTTCGTCAGGAGTTTCTTCGACAAGAAGACCAACTTCAGGACTATAGGAAGAACAATACTTACCTTGTGAAGAGGTTAGAATATGAAAGGTAAGATGTTACATGCAACATATGTTTATGAATCTAAAATATTTTTCCAACTTTTAGACTCAGTTCATTTCTTCCTCTCTGACTTTTGTTTTCCTTTTCTTCTCTTCTTTCATTTCCTTAGGTCTTTTTAATTTCTTTTCTGTTATCCTTCTATAGCTCTTTGAAATCCAGACTCTTTTATTTTGATAAATTAAGCAGCATGAAAATATCTCTTACAGGGCATGTTGAGTTTGTATATGTTGTAGAATTCATGTGAAACAGAAAATACAAGTTCTTGAGTTTTATCAAATTTGATGTGGCAAAGATAGAAAGAAGATTTGTGATTCTTTTTGACGGGCATCCAGAAGATGAAGCTAGCACTGGGAGATGTTCCCAGAAGAGCTGAGGGACTAAATTCTGGCTGTTCTTCCTGCTCCGTATGTCAGCCCTCTTGCTGATACCTCTACACTTGGTGATGAGGTTGGGAAACTTCTTAGGGGCCTTTCTAGCTATCACTCCTTAAAAATTTTATTATATTTTTAATCAATTTTATGGTAAAATATATTCTTTAGATCTATACACCAAAAATTAGAAGGATTTCCCATATTTTAAAGCATTTTTGTTCATTTCTGACTTCTTACATATGCAGAAGTAATATATTATTCTAGCATATTAATGTACCAGAACTTCTTTAGTCTTTTCAATTGTGAGACCACAATAGGAGTTTTCCTTTTCTCACTTTAAGATTTTAGGTATGGTGGTTCACACCTATAATCCCAGCACTTCGGGAGGCTGAGATTGGAGAATCAGTTGAGCCCAGGAGTTAAAGACCAGCCTAAGCAACATAGTGAGACCTCTGTCTCTACAAAAAATTTTTAAAAATTAGCTGGGCATGGTGGCACATGCCTGCACTCTAGCTGCTTAGGACGCTGAGGTGGGAGGATTGCTTGAGCCCAGGAGATTGAGGCTGCAGTGAGCCATGATGATGCCATAGCACTGTAGCCTGGAGGACAGGGTGAGACCTTGTCTTAAAAAAAAAAA
>NW_016107324.1:11817776-11826863 GCF_001604975.1 Cebus imitator | reverse complement strand
CTGGAGTGCAATGGCGCGATCTCGGCTCACGGCAACCCCCGCCTCCCAGGTTCAGGCAATTCTCCTGCCTCAGCCTCCTGAGTAGCTGGGATTACAGGCACACACCACCATGCCCAGCTAATTTTTTGTATTTTTAATAGAGACGGGGTTTCACCGTGTTGACCAGGATGGTCCCGATCTCTTGACCTCGTGATCCACCCGCCTCAGCCTCCCAAAGTGCTGGGATTACAGGCGTGAGCCACCGTGCCTGGCCTTATCTTTATTAGTTTCTTTCATTTCTAGTATTCTATGGTTTAGTCTTTTATTACAGTGTTTAAAGTACTATTGGATGAATCATCTGCTACCACTCCTTATTAAATCTCATAATTCTAGCTTTCCTCATTTCTTACTATAAATTGGTCTCAGTTTTATCTTCTATAGTATTTTTCTCTTCCGTGATTGAAGTTGGTTTTGATAGTTTTTTTTTTTAACAGATGCAATTTATGGAAATAATAGGAAAATAACTGTTTTTATCTTTGTAATTTGTTTTCGCAATTAGCTTTATCAGTATTATCTGTCTCCTATAAGTTCAAGTGTTTTTAAAGGAGCTATTTGTATGCTCTTTGTTTTTTCCAACCCACTCTCCCTGCCGACTGAATGTTTTATCTTCCTTAATGTATGTGCCAACTTCTGGACAACTTTGAGAATCTAATTCAAGATAATGTAATCTAAAAGAATGACTTTGTAATTTAGTTTTCAGTGTGGCCAGCAGATCAAGGAATTGAGAGCACAGCATGAAGAAAATATTAAAAAGTTAGCAGACCAGTTTTTACAGGAACAAAAGGTAAATTTCTTAAGTGTTCTTAAATCCAGACATCTCTGTTATATGTCATGGTAATTTAGAAATCAAAATTGTAATTTGTCACAAAATATTATAAGTTTTCCAGCCAGCCTAATTCCAAAAGTGGTTTATAATGGCTTTATTTCTGAGTATATTAAACAGTTGCAAAAAATGTAATCTTAATTCTTAAAACTGGCCAGGTGCAGTGGCTCACACCTGTTTTCAGCACTTTGGAAGGCCAAGGCAGGCAGAGGTCAGGAGTTCAAGACCAGCCTGGTCAACATTGGGAAACCCCATCTCTACTAAAAATACAAAAAATAGCTGGGCCTGTGATATCTGTAATCTCAGCTACTCAAGAGGCTGAGGCAGAAGAACTGTTTGAGCCCAGGAAGCGGAGGTTGCAGTTAGCCAAGATTGCACCACTGCACTTTAGCCTGGACAACAGAGTGAGACTCCGTCTCAAAAAAAAAAAAAAAAATCTAAAACTAATTTTGAGCCAAAATATCTTTAAAAAAAAAAATGTTGTTAATATATTTCTCAGATTGTAAAGTGGGCAGCATTTTACTGAAAATCAACTGCTTCCTTTTTTATACATTTGAGAAATAGAAAAATAATGGGATACTGTTTCCTTTATTATCAGTTTCTGTTATTCTGACACCCTGTCCTAAAACACAGACTTGAGACACTAGCCACTATAACCAACTTGATTCATACTTTTTTTTGGGGGGGGGAGTAAATTCTTTTATTAATTCATTCATTTTGAATTAATAGGTATTATGAAGATTCTTTTAGCAACAGAAGAAATTGTCTGAAGATTACTAGTTATCAGGACACGGTTCACATTTTTTATACCCTGTAGTCTTACCTGACTAGGCATGATTTGTATGTACTCTTGTGATTTAAAGGAAAGAAAGACTTAAAAGTGAAAAGTATTTGTGTTGCTTTTTGGTAGCATCTCGACTAAAGGACTAGAAGTTAAGGATATCAGGTATTCATTCTTAGTGTTTTCACAATTTTGTAGTAGGATATAGAGGATGTCATTTCTTTCTCTATTGCATTTTTAAAATCTGCAAAGTGAAATAGCTGCTGCCTATCTGCAGTCTACTTTGAAGAGGTGTAAGGATAGATTGGTGGAAGAAAGCAAGCCCGAGTGAGCTACCATAGTAGAGGCATTGAGGGCAACCAAAAGGTATTATTGAGACACTGGAGGGTTAAAAGAAGATGTTAGAATACAAAAGGAAGGGGAAGAGAGGTTTGCTATTGCAATTGTGTCATTTATAAGCATAGTATATAAATAGTGGGATAAGTTTGCTCACTTCTATTCTCTTAAAGAAGGCAGATGAGAACTTTCCCTTTTTTCCCAAGCCATTGTAATTCTTTCTGTTCTTCTATACTAGGCTATTTTTATGTTATTAATTAGCTAATGCCACTCCAATTCTTCCTTGCCAATATCCTACCCTAAATGGAACAAAGCATGGCAGGAATTGAGGTGCCCAGAGAACTTCTTTCTGGGTAGCACATCAGCCCTTACTCTCTAGACCAGCTACCTAATTCTCCTCCCCATCCTTCATTTCCTCTTCTTTAACTACTGTAGCAAGTTGGTTCTGTGCAATTTGAGTTTTCATAGAGATACATCCAACGTTAGCTATATGAAATAAGCATAATTTGTATTCAGGGCTTTATTTATCTTTTTGGTTGTTTGTTTATTAATTTTTAAATTAATTAACCAAACACATGTCTATCAGAGGAATGACTCTGGAAAAGGAGTCAGCAAACTGTAGCTCACAGGCTGAATTCAGCTCGCTCCCTGTTTTTGTACTGTTTAGAACCCAAAGGCTGGGTGTAGTGACTTACGCCTGTAATCCCAGCACTTTGGGAGGCCAAGGCAGATCATGAAGTCAGGAGTTCAGGATCAGCCTAACCAACATGGTAAACCCCATCTCTACTAAAAATACAAAAATTAGCTGGGCATGGTGGCACACGCCTGTAATCCCAGCTGCTAGGAGGCTAAGGCAGGAGAATGGCTGGAACCTGGGAGGTGGAGGTTGCAGTGGGCTGAGATCACACCACTGCACTCCAGCCTGGGTGACAGAGTGAGACTCTGTCTGGGGGGGAAGAAAAAAAATGGTTTTCACATTTTTTAATGGTTGAAAAAAAACCAAAAGAAAATTATCTTATTACATGGGAAAATTATAAGAAATTTATATTTTGGTGTTCATAAATAAAATTTTATTGAGAAACAGCCATGCTTATTTACTGCTTTTATGCTATAAGGGCAGAGAAATTCTCAGCCCAAAGAAGACTAAGGAGACTTGAGGACTTGAATGCAGTATAATAGCCAGGCGCAGTGGCTCATACCTGTAATCCCAGCACTTTGGGAGGCCAAGGAGGGTGGATCACGAGGTCAGGAGCCCAATCAACACATGGAAACCCTGTCTCTACTAAAAATACAAAAAATTAGCCAGCATGGTGGCAGCCACCTGTAATCCCAGCTATTCGGGAGACTGAGGCAAGAGAATCACTTAAATCTGGGAGGCGGAGGTTGCAGTGAGCTGAGACCATGCCACTGCACTCCAACCTGGGCAACAGAATGAGACTCTGTCTCAAAAATAAATAAATTAAATAAATAAATGAATGCAGTGCAGTTTTCTGAATTGGATCCTGGAACAGAAAAGGACTTAGTGGAAAAACTGGTGAAATCTAAATAAATCTGGAGTTTAGGTACCAATAATGTACTGATGTTGTTTGTTTAGTTTTGCAAATGTACCATGGTAATTAGGGATGGTACATTAACAGGATTTTAGATTTTCTGTATATCTAAAATTGTTTCAGAATAAGAAGTTTATTTTAAAAACAATCAGGAAACCCCCTAACCAAATCACAAATATTGCATCCAGAAAGGCATCTTATTTTATTAATATTAATATTGTCCATTCGTAGAAAGGTACTATCAATAATGCATTAAAGGGACAACATTTTTGTTAACTATTTCCAGCGGAAAAGTATTTTGAATGGTAGCTTGTTGACTTTTAATTTTATTCAATATTTGTTTTGTCCACATCTGCAAAAGAGTGAAGATTAACTATAGCAATAGCCTTATGAGATAGCGTTATAGTGAAGATGCACAGAGATTCAAGCTGGCTGCTCAGCTTGTGCCTCATGGATTTTCTCACCCTTGGCATTCATATTGATATGTTCAAAAATTGCAGTTTATCATTTCATTAGTCTATGATTAAGCTATCAGAATTGATTACAGCTTACCAACTTGCCAGAAAATGTGGGATTTTGAGTCAAAAAGGCTGTTGTTAGAATTCCTTCTTCACAGTTCTCTAGCTTTGTGACTTTGGACAAACTGCTTAACTTTTTAAAGCCTCAGTTTTATTTTGTTTTTCTCAGAACTGTCTACTTTATGGCTACTAAAGCACAGATATGAAAGCAATTTGGAAACTATGAAGCACGATGCAAATATTTGTTGTTGATTTTATCTTCCAGGGCACTGGAATACCTATACCTGATCGTCAGAGTACCTTTCTCCTTTATTGTGACACACTCTGAAGATTTGGCTTTTGTTTTTCCAGATTCCATATAGATTTTTTGTACTATTTTTGTAACATTACTAATAATTACATTTCATACTGCTTTAGAGTTTACAAAGCATTTATAGATGCATTACATATTGACTAAAGGGATCTATATATGGCATCCCAAGCATGTGTACTTGACTTCTTGCTGCTCCCAGTTTTCCATGGAAGCAAACTCAATACCGGTCCACCAAGAGAATTAAGTTAGGCCTAACCATATACTTGAAGATTCACATTTCCAAGAAGATTCTAGGTTAGGAACAGGTTGGAGGAAGCACTGGCCTGTTTATTGTCCTCCCATTACTTTCTGTGCTTTGGTGGCCAGCACACTTAGGAATAAAATTGCCTGTTTTTTACCCTTGCTCTTGAAGAAGCTCCTGTCTGCCAGTTTCCTCCTTTCTGCCATCCTGCTTAATTTCTACATATGTTTACAGAGAACCCACTCTGCCCATAGCGCCCAGGATAATGCCCAATTGTAGGCCATCAAGGCAACCTGCAGTGCTCAGCAAGCTGTCTTGCAGAATCACACAATTCAGTGTAGCCAAATAGTTACCTCTGCCTACCAAACCATTCATTTACTGTAACTAGAGACTTTCAGTAGTGTTATTCTTTGACTTTTCATCAGGTATAAAAACTGCACAGAAAATAATGTATCCCACATCTCCAATTGTTCATTATTTGAACCCATGGTATATGTTTTACAAAACGAACTGTTTGAGAACACTTAATTAATAGTTGTGTCAGTGGTTTAACAATTTACATTGAAAAATATTTATTGTTATCAAATCTTTATTTAACAGCAAGAGACCCACAAGGTTCAATCAAATGATGGAAAAGAATTGGGTATAAACGATCAAGTAGTATCTAAAAATATTCCAAAAGTAGCTGAGAATGTTGCAGATAAGAATGAAGAACCCTCAAGCAATCATATTCCACATGGGAAAGGTATTATTATTATTTTGTTTTGTATTAATAGGATGTTGACTTTTTCTTACTATTTTGAAGTAAATATTTTCAATCATAAAATTGTTTGATTTTAATTAACACATGATTAGGTGTCTGCATTGTTTCCAATTTGGATCCTTTGTTAGAAGAGAAGAAAGAGTAAGTTATTTTAGAGTTACAGCTGTGTCCAAAGCAAGATATAAAGATGTTCAGTTGATGTAGCCTATTGCTTTTAGAAACTGATTGTTACATTCCTTCAAAACATTTTCAAATTATGTAAGAAAAATTATACAATTCTCTCTTTTTGTTACTTGGGCAGAACAAATCAAAAGAGGTGGTGATGCAGGGATGCCTGGATTAGAAGAGAATGACCTAGCAAAAGTTGATGATCTTCCCCCTGGTAAGTAAAAATTCTGAGAGAATTCAACTAAAGTGATGATAATACTTTTCATGTTACCCCATTATCTTTTTGGGTAACACTTGGAAAAGTCACAGATATCTAGATGATTGATATTTCTAGTTAATTAAGTACCCATTATTGCCAGGACTTTTTTGGATACACTTTTATAAAATTTTTTGCTAAGATATATGAAATACTTGTTTTTGCTTTGATAAGAATCAGTTATATTTGAATCTTTTCTTCATGACTCAGAGTTTTTGCTTATGACAGTTGTGCTATGTAGAGTCATTTATATTTACTAAAAGTTTGCATGGCTCTTTTCTTTTCTGCCAAATGTGCCCAGATTCCTGTGTTGTTGGTATGCTTTAATATGGCATAGTAATACCCTAATAAGAGTTATTTAGTTTTGAGGGCTTGGCTTTTCCTTTTAGTGAATTATCTCACAGTTTAGGATAGTTTACATTTTTTATTCTTCTTTTCTGGCCACGTCTGTTCATTGTATATCTATTTCCTCCTTAATATGTCTGCTGCTTATTTATTTTCACTTGAAGTCCTGATCCCACTTGCTGCTATCTTAACCTCCTTCATTTTTTCGCCTTCATGTCTCTTCTTTGTTTTTCTTGCCGTATCTATGTTTCTTGGCTATTAATGGTGCTTCTCCCTGCTGACTCCAATTTATTATGCTAGAAAAATCAGAAATTAACAGCATGCTTCTGTTGCTTTTGGCTGGTTTTATTTCTTCTCAATCTTAGTAATTACTTCTGTAATTATAGCTAGTTGAACGCGACTGAAATTGCTAAATGTTCAGACCAAATAAATGAAGTGTTAGTCCTTTCCTTTATAGAGTTTTGTTGTCTTCTGAAATTCTTATGGGTTTCCAATTCATAGCATATTCCCCTGAAATAAAGGTAAGGACAAACGCAGTAACATGAATTTGAAAATGAAGAATCAGAATTACCAAGCTTTGTTTGTAAGGCAGTGAAGTAGTCAAGTGATTTTTTAAAATTTATTTATTTATTTTGAGATTCAGTCTCGCTCTGTTGCCCAGGCTGGAGTGCTGTGGTGTGATCTTGGCTCACTGCAACCTCCGCCTCCCAGGTTCAAGCAATTCTCCTGCCTCAGCCTTCTGAGTAGCTGGGACTGCAAGCATGCACCACCATGCCCAGCTAATTTTTGTATTTTTAGTAGAGACGGGGTTTTACCATGTTGGCTGAGATGGCTCATTCTCCTGATCTGGTGATCCACCAATCCGCCCACCTTGGCCTTCCAAGTGCTAGGATTACAGGCATGAGCCACCGTGCCAGCCTCAAAAAAATAATTCTTTAAAAACATTAAAGAGAGGCTCTTTGCCTTTTTTTTTTTTTTTTTTTTTTTCTGGCCATTTATGTTCATTGTATGTCTCTTTCCTCCTTAATGTGTCTGCTTCTTATCCATTTTCACTTGAAGGCCTGACATAAACACATTTTAAAAAATATTCGTCACATAATGTCTACACTCAGAACTCAGTGGAATTAAACTGAAAATCAGTCGCAGAAAGATAGGCTCTCTGCTCCTTCTGTGAGATAAAGCAGCACCAGCCATGCAGCACCAGCCATGCAGCACCAGCCATGTCCCTGAGACATGGTGAAATTGAAGGTTGTAGTAAACAGATTTGGCTGTTCTAGGGATCTGGTCACCTGGGCTGCTTTTAACTCTGTCAAAGCGGGTATTGTCATCAGTGACCACTTCACTGACTTCAACTACATGGCCTACATGTTCCAGTATGATTCCACTAATGCCAAGTTCCATGGCACTATCAAGGCTGAGAATCAGAGGTTTGTTGTCAGCGGAAATCCTATCACCATCTTCCAGGAGCAAGATCCCACCAAAATCAAATGGTGTGATACTGGTACTGATTGTGTTGTGGAGTCAACTGGTGTCTTCACTACCTTGGTTATGGCTGGGACTCACTTAGAAGTGGGAGCCAAAGAGTCATCATCTCTCTTCCCTCTGATCCCCTGTCTGTGATGGGCGTGAACCATGAGAAGTACGAAAGCAGTCTCACAGTTATCAGCATTCCCTCCTGCACCTCCAACTGCTTAGCATCTATGACCAAGATCATCCATGACAACTCTGGCATCATGGAGGGATTCATGACCACAGTCCATGCCATCACTGCCACCCAGGATACCTATGGATGGCTCTTCTAGGAAATTGTGACGTGATGGTTGTGGGGCTCTCTAGAACATTACTCCTGCATCTACTGGCACTTCCAAGGCTGTGAGTAACATCCCCAAGCTGAATGGGGATATCACTGGCATGGCCTTCCTCGTCCCTACCACCTATGTGTTGATTGTGGTCCTGACCTGCTGTCTGGATAACCTGCCAAATATGATGACATCAAGGAGACAATGAAGCAGGCATTGGAAGGTCCTTTCAAGGGCACACTGGGCTACACTGAACACCAGGTTGTCCCCTGTGACTCTAATGGTGACACTCTTCCACCTTCAATTCTGGAGCTAACATTGCCCTCACCAACCACTTTTTCAAGGTAATTTCTTAGTATGACAATGACTTTGGCTATAGCAATGGGGTTGTGTATCTCGTGGTCCACATGGCCCCAATGAGTAACAGCCCTCTGGACTACCAGCCCGAGTGACAGCACGAGAGAAAAAGAGAGGCCCTCAGCTGCTGAGGAGTTCCTACCACACTCTACCTGCCACCACACCAAGAATCTCCACTCTACCACAGTTTTCATGCCATATCCTCTGAAGGATGGGAGGGCCCTAGAGAGCCCCACCTTGTCATGTACCATCAGTAAAGTCTTCTGTACTCAGCCAAAAATAAAATAAAATAATAGAAAGATAACTGAAAAATCCCAAAATATGTGGAGATTAAACAACTACTTCTGAATAATGCATGGATCAAAGAAGAAATCTCAGGAGAAATTTAAAAATATTTTGAACTAAATGAAAATGAAAACATTATTTATCAAAATGTATAGGATCCAGTGAAAGTCATGCTTAGAGGGAAATGTATAGCAGTGAATGCAAATATTAGAAAAGAAGAGAGGTCGGCCGGGCACAGTGGCTCACGCCTGTAATCCCAGCACTTTGGGAGGCCAAGGTGGGTGGATCATGAGGTCAGGAGATCAAGACCATCCTGGCCAACATGGTGAAACCCCATCTCTATTTAAAAATACAAAAATCAGCTGTGCGTGGTGGTATGCACCTGTAGTCCCGGCTACTTGGGAGGCTGAGGCAGGAGAATTGCTTGAACGTGGGAGGTGGAGGTTGCAATGAGCCAAGATTGCACCACTGTACCCTAGCCTGGCGCCTGGCAACAGAGGGAGACTCTGTCTC
>NW_016107324.1:11814930-11817661 GCF_001604975.1 Cebus imitator | reverse complement strand
AAAAAAAAAAAAAAAAAAAAAAAAAAAAAAGGCAAATTAGGCTGGGTGCGGTGGCTCACATTGTAATCCCAGCACTTTGGGAGGCTGAGGTGGGTGGATCACCTGAGGTCAGGAGTTTGAGACCAGCCTAGCCAACATGGTGAAACCCTGTTTCTACTAAAAATACAAAAATTAGCCAGGTGTGGTGACGGGCGCCTGTAATCCCAGCTACTGGAGAGGCTAAGGCAGGAGAATTGCTTGAACCTGGGAGACAGAGGTTGCAGTGAGCCGAGATCACACCACTGCAATCCAGCCTGGACAACAAATTGCGAAACTCGGTCTGAAAAAACTGCAAATTAAATCCAAAGTAAGCAGCAGAAAAGACATAATAAAATTAGAACGGAAGACAATAAAATTAAAACCAGGAAATCAGTAGAGAAAATCAATGAAACCAATAGCTGGTTCTTTGACAATATTAATAAAAATGCGTAAACCTCTAGCAAGGCTAAGAGAAAAAGAGAGAGGACACAGATTGCTTCTGTCAGAAATGAAAGAGGATTATCACTACAGATTCCAGGGACATTAAAAAGAAAATAAAGGAATACTATGAACAGCTCTATACCTACCAATTTGATAACCTAGATGAACTAGACCAATTCCTTGAAAGACACAATCTGCCAGCTGTACAAAAAGATAATCTGAGTAGATTTATATCTGTTAAATAAATTGAATCAATAACCTTCCAAAGGAGGAAGCACCAGGCACAGATGGGTTTGCTGGCAAATTCTACCAAACATTAAAAAAGAAATTATACCAATTATCTACAGTCTCTTTCAGAATATAGAAGCAGAGGGAATACTTCCTAATTCATTCTATGGTGCCATCGCTATGTCAGTACCAAAACCAGAGAAAGTCATTACTACAGATGATAGAAAATTGTTTGCATCTTAGATATAAAAATTCTCAATGAAATATTAGCAAATTGAATCCAACAATGTATAAAAGAATTTGGCCAGGCACTGTGGGTCACACCTGTAATCCCAGCACTTCAGGACACCAAGGCAGGCAGATCGCAAGATAAGGAGATCGAGCCCATCCTGGCCAACATAGTGAAACCCCATCTCTACTAAAGAAAAAATACAAAAATTAACTGGGCCTAGTGGCACGTGCCTGTAATCCCAGCTACCCCGGAGGCTGAGGCAGGAGAATCACTTGAACCAAGGAGTCAGAGGTTGCAGTGAGCCTAGATCACACCACTGTACTCCAGCCAGGAAATAGAGGGAGACGGTCTCAAAAAAAAAAGAAAGAAAGAATCATAGTCTGAGCATAGTGGCTCACGCCTGTAATCCCAGGACTTTGGGAGGCTAAGGTGGGCAGGTTGCTTGAGCTCAGGAGTTCAAGACTAGCCTGAGCAACATGGCGAAAACACATCTCTACAAAAAAATACAAAAACTAGCCAGTTTGTTGGCACATGCCTGTGGTCCCAGCTACTCAAGAGGCTTAGTTGGGAGGATTGGTTGAGCCCAGGAGGTTGAGGCTTCAGTGAGATCACACCATTGCCTAGGTGACAGCAAGGCCCTGTCCACCCACCCCCCCTAAAAAAGAAAAAGTATAGTGCTGTTACACCGGAAAGATGGCGGAGCAAGAGCAAAGAAAAAATCTCTTGGTTCCAGAAAATCTCCTGACAAAGAGCAAGGCTTATCAAGCCCTCAAAGCCACTCAGACAAAGCAGGCACTTTTGGCAAAGAAGGAATAGAGGAAAGGAAAAGGGCCCAGGTTTAAGCGATTGGAATCATTCCTACATGATTCCTGGCGGCAGACATGTGACAAGGTGCATGTCAGACGACTGGAAGTGAAGCCTCACGCCTTGGAATTGCCAGATAAACATTCTTTGGCCTTTGTCGTACGCATTGAAAGGATTGATGGTGTGAATTTACTGGTACAGAGAACCATTGCAAGTCTTCACCTAAAGAAAATTTTTAGTGGTGTCTTACAAAGTCACTCCCCAGAACCTAAAAATGCTGTGTATAGTGGAACCTTATGTGACCTGGGGATTTCCAAATCTGAAGTCTGTCCAGGAGCTCATTTTGAAACATGAACAAGCCAGGGTCAAGAATAAGACCATGCCTCTAACAGACAACACTGTGATTCAGGAGCACCTGGGGAAGTTTGGTGTCATTTGCTTGGAAGACTTCATTCATGAAATTGCCTTCCTGGGGAAGCATTTCCAGGAGATCTCATGGTTCTTGCGCCCTTTCCACCTCGCAGTGGCACATGATGCTACCAAAAATAGAGTGGGCTCCCTCAAGGAGATGGGCACACCTGGCTATCAGGGTGAACGCATCAATCAGCTCATCCGCCAGCTGAACTAGAACCAGGTGCAAAGCTGCAATAAATTTTTATCAGTGAAGTGGAAGCATATGTTTTTGGGTTTGGAGAATTTGTATCGAGTATCTTCAGAGAAGATTATTTACTGCTTTATCTTTAAAAACTGGAAAGGAAGGGTCAAAGAAAAGACAGTAGCTGGCCAGGTGCTGTGGCTCATGATTGTAATCCCAGTAATTGGGGAGGCTGAGGAGGGAGGATCACCTAAGGTCGGGAGTTCGAGACCAGCCTGACCAACATGGCGAAACCCTGTCTCTACTGAAAATACAAAAATTAGCGGGCATGGTGGCCCATGCCTGTAATCCCAGCTACTCAGGAGGCTGAGGCAGGAGAATCGCTTGAACCCGGGAGGCAGAGATTGCTGTGA
>NW_016107324.1:11811272-11813640 GCF_001604975.1 Cebus imitator | reverse complement strand
AAAAAAAAAAAAGACACAATACCATTTATATTAATACTTTCAAAATTCAGTTATTTAGGTATAAATTTAATAAAATACGTAAAGTTCTATATAAGAAAAACTATAGAACTCTAGGGAATGAACTCAAAGAATAATTAAATAAATGAAGAGAGATTTCAGATTCATAGATAGGAAGGAAGACTCAGTATTATCAAAATGTCAGTTCCTCAGAGTGTGATTTATAGAATGATGTGATCCAAGTCAAAAGCCCAGCAAGTTATTTTGTGGATATTGACAAACTAATTCTAAAGTTTATATAGAGAGGCAGGCCAGGCATAGCGGCTCACACCTGTAATCCCAGTACTTTGGGAGGCCGAGGCGGGCAGATCGTTTGAGGCCAGGAATTTGAGACCAGCCTGGCCAACATGGTGAGACCCTGTCTCTACTGAAAATGCAAAAATTAGCTAGTATGGTAGTGCACACCTGTAATCCCAGCTACTGAGGAGGCTAAGGCACAAGTGTCGCTTGAACCCAGGAGGCAGAGGTTGCAGTGAGCCTTGATTACACCACTGCACTATAGCCTGGGCAATAGAATGAGATCCTGTCTCTAAAAAAAGAAAAAAAAAGAAAACAACTCGATAAAAAAATGGACCAAAGACCTAAACAGACACCTTATCAAAGAAGGCATAAAAATGGCAATTAAATATATGAAAAGATGCTCCATATCATGTGTGATCAGGGAAATGCAAATTAAAACAACAATGAGATACCACTACAGTAGATTTTGGCCTATTAGAATGGCCAAGTTTTGTGAGAATGCAAAATGGTCAGTCACTTGGGAAGACAGTTTGGCAGCTTCTTCAAAACTAGCATAGTTTGACCATATGATCCTGAAATTCTACCCTGGTATCTATTGAAAAGAGTTAAAAACTTATATCCATACAGTAGCCTGCACATAAATGTTTATAGAAGCTTTATTCGTAACTGCCAAAACTTGAAAAGAACCAAGATGATCTTTAGTAGGTCAGTGGATAAACTGTGGTACCTCTGGGCAATGGAATATTATTTAGCACTGAAAGTAAACGAGATACTAAGACATGAAAAGGCTTGGAGAAAGCCAGGTGTGGTTCATGCCTGCAATCCCAGAACATTGGGAGGCCAAAGTGGACAGATTGCTTGAGCCCAGCAGTTGAAGAAGATCAGCCTTCGCAATACAGTGAAACCCCATCTCTACAGAGAATACAAAAATTAGCTGACTGTGGTGGTGTGTGACTGTAATCTCAGCTACCCAGGAGGGGCTGAAGTGAGAGAATTACCTAATCCTGGGAAGTTGAGGCTGCAGTGAGATGTGATTGTGCCATTGCACTCCAGCCTGGGTGATACAGTAAGACCCTGTGTCAAAAAACAAGATTTGGAAAAAAATGCATATTACTAAATAAAAGAAGCCAATCTGAAAAGGCTACATACTATATAATAGCAACTATAGACATTCTGGAATAGAAAAAATTGTGGAGACACTAAAATGCAATTAAAAAATTAGTAGTTGCAAGGGGATGGGAGAGAGAGAGAGATGAATAGGCACAGCACAGAAGATTTTTAGGGAGGTGAAATGCTCTGATGCTATAATGGGGAGACATGTCATTATACATTTTTCCAAACCCATAGAATGTGCAACACCAACAATGAGCTCTAATGTAAACTAGGGACCTTGGGTAATTAGATTGTGCCAGTGTAGGTTCATCAGTTTTAACAAATGTATCACTCTGGTAGGGGGTGTTAATAATCGAGGAGGCTATCCATGTATGGGAGCAGTAGATACATGGGATGTTTTTCTACCTTCCTGTCAGTTTTGTTGTGAATTTAAAACTGCTGTAAGTCTTTAAAAAAACAGTTAAAGAGAGGCCAGGCTCACGCCTGTAATCCCAGCACTTGATTCCAGGAATTTGAGATCAGTCTAGCCAACATAATATGAGACAGAAAAAAATACCAAAATTAGCCATGCATGGTCGCACATGCCTGTAGTCCCAGCTACTTGGGAGGCTGAGGTGAGAGAATCACTTGAGCACAGGGAATTTACGCGGCAGTAAGCCGTGATGGCGCCATTGCATTCCAGCCTGGTCAACAGAATGTGACCTTGTCTCAAAGAAAAAAAGTAAAATTAAAGGGAAGTAATTATAGTGATATGTGAGAGGAGGAAAAAAGATAGGAAGAAATTATGTCTTAAGGCCAGGTACAGTGGCTCACACCTATAATCCCTACAGTTTGGGAGGCCGAAGTGAGAAGATCACTTGAGGCCAGGAATCCAAGTATACTATACTCTATAATCATGTCACTGTACCACTGTACTTCAGTCTAGGCAACAGAACAAGACCCTGTCAAAAAAAAAAAA
>NW_016107324.1:11805109-11811232 GCF_001604975.1 Cebus imitator | reverse complement strand
AAAAAAAAAAAAAAAAGATTATGTTTTAAGGAAGCATTGTAGTTAATCATTTATATTTTTGGTAGAGATTATTTTTCTAAAAGCACTCAGGCAAAAATCTAAATTATCAAAATTTAAAAATCATAACAAATTATCAGTTGATATTAAAATTATAATTAAATTTTTTTCTTAGCTATCTTATAAAACAGACATCAGCAAACTACCAGGTGGCCACTTGTTTTAATAAATAAAATTTTACTGAAACATAGACATACTCATTTGTTTATATGTTGCCTATGGCTACTTTTTTGCTAGAACAGCTGAATTTAGTAAGGCCCACAAGCCTGACACACTTACTATCTGGCCCTTTAAGAAAAAGTTTTCAGCTGGGTATGGTGGCTTACACCTGTAATCCCAGCACTTTGAGACGCTGAGGCGGGCAGATCATCTGAGATCAAGAGTTTGAGACCAGCCTGACCAACATGGTGAAACCCGTCTCTACTGAAAATACAACAAAAAAAAAATTAGCTGGGCTCAGTGGCGGACACCTGTAATCCCAGCTACTCAGCAAGCTGAGGCAGGGGAATCACTTGAACCTGGGAAGCAAAGGTTGCAATGAGCCGAGATCATGCCACTGCACTCCAGCGTGGACATCAGAGTAAGTCTCTGTCTCAAGAAAAAGAAGAAAAAGTTTTCATATCCCTGTTATAAAGGAAACTTGAATCCTTCCTATAGATTAAAATTCCTGCTTTGATTATCATTTCCCTTCAGCCTGAAGAACTTCCTTTAGCATTTCTTGAAGTGCAGGTCTTCTAGTGTGAATTTTTCAACTTGTTTATCTGAAAGTATCTTTATTTGTTCTTCATTTTTGAAGGCTATTTTTGCCAGATATAGAAATGTGGGCTGATGGGTTAAGGGAACATTCATTCAGCATGTTCAAGATGCAGTTTCAACTATCTTCTGGCCTCCATTGTTTCTAAGTCAGCCATCTTTCTTTTGTTCTCTTTTATTAGTGTGCATTTTTTCTCTAGATGCTTTTAAGATTTTCCCTTTAATTTTTATCAATTTGACTAAGATGTGCCTTTGTATTTTTGTTTTTTTGTATTTATCCTGCTTAGGGTTCTCTGAGGTTCTTAGATTTGTGGGTTAATGATTTTCACCAAATTTGGGGAAATTTCAGCATTTATTCAGATCAAGTGTTATTCAAATTTTAAAATTCTTTTTTTATCCTTCTAGGACTCAAGTTATATATTTTATTTATTTATTTATTTATTTATTTATTTATGATGTAGTCTCGCTTTGTTACCCAGGCTGAAGTGTAGTGGCATGATATCGTCTTACTGCAACCTCTGCCTCCCGGGTTCAGGCGATCCTCCCACCTAAGACTCCCAAGTAGCTGGGATAACAGGCATGTACCACCATGCCCAGCAATTTTTTTTTTATTTTATTTTTATTAGAGACGGGGTTTCACCATGTTGGCCAGGCTGGTTTCAAACTCCTAACCTCATGTAATCCGCCCACCTCAACCTCCCAAAATGCTGGGATTACAGGCATGAGCCACCGTGCTCGGCTGAGCTGCATACATTTTAGACTGCTTGATATTATCCCACATACCACTGAAGTTCTGTTTAGTTTTTTATAATACCTTTTCTCCTTCAGTTTGTTTAATGTCTTTGATTTGTCTTCAAATTCATTGACTTCATTTTTGGCAGTGTTTAGTCTGCTTTTAAGCCCATTCAGTATATATTTCCTTTTAGATGTCGTACTTTCAATTCCAGGAGTTCCATTTGGTTCTTTTTTACTTCCCATTTCTCTACCAGATGTTCCCACCTTTTTCTTTAAATCCTTGAACATATATATACACAACCACACACATACTTATACATATAAACACACATATGTGTACACATACATATATACATACATATATATAAACAGTTGTTCATAAGTTCTTGTCTGCTAATTTTCACAAGTGGATCACCTCTCCATTTGTTTCTGTTGATTCCTTTTTTTCTTGATTATGGGTCATTCTCTGCTTTTTTGTATATCTAGTAATTTTATTATATACTTTATGAGTATTACATTTATGAGTCTCACCTTGTGCATACACAAACTGGGGCTTGGCCAAAGACCCAAGGGGAAATCCCCATACAGATTTCTGCCCTCTGTTTCATCCCACACTGCTTCCTCCTCTGTAATATTCTTTCCTGCAAATTCTAGCCACCTTAGCAGGCCAAACTCTGATGATCTCTGTCTCCTCTGCTCACAAAGACTACCTATTCATATATATATCCCTTCTTTTAAGATCACGGTCTTGTGCTGATGGTTGTACAGTGCTTACAAACAGCTGCCTCATGTATTTTGTCTGCCTTTATAATTGTTTAGGGAAAAGTAAATCCAATACTAGTTAGTATGTCATTGCTAGCAGTGGAAGTTCATATTGTCCTTTTTAAATTAAATAAATTGATCTCAAAGTTTAAAAGAAACTCAACAATTCACAGACCATGTCTCAAGAGCCATATTAGAACATCTTTTAAATATTGTATGTAGATGTTTACCTATATTTCATGGAGGGCTGAGATGGTCCCATTAACCAGTATTTCAGCAAATTTCAAGTGCGTTGTATCTGTTCATATACACAGAGCAAAGAAAGAATGTTATATCATTGTTTTGTATTTAATGTTTATGCTTCAGAATGATTAATATTACTTCATCACTTTCTAGGAGTTTTTATGGTCATTTGCTGATCTGAGTTTCAGTAACTTTCCAAAACGTTACTATAAGTAAATATTCATCAGGACTCTGAAGTGTGAGTCAACCATATAATCAGGAGGCTCAGTAAATTGATCATAGCTGGTCAATAAATGGATTAGTTTTACATGTAAATTGTAAAACTAATCAGATTGTTTTCTCAAGCTAAACCTTAGATTCTTTTTCATGCTAAGGATACTTTACTTTGACAGCTCTAAATACTGCAATATGTAGTGATCACCAACTATTTGCTAGGCTTGCCTCATAATCCAGAGGAATATATTCTCACTTAGTCCCCACATTGATCATGCAGGGTCAATGGCATCATCTCTGTTCTATAGATGAGGGTTGAGGCTTAGAAAAATTAGAAACTAACCCAAAGTTATACAGTTAATAAATTACAGAGCCAAGATTTGACTCTCTAAAAGAGAAAATCTGGTCTAACTCCAAAGCTCATGTTTTTTATTCTTTTATTCTCTTGGCTGTGCAATAGAACCACCTTTGGAGCTTTCAATAAGTATGGAAACCCATGTACCATTCCCATATTCAGTATGTCAGGGGTAGTATCTGTAATATTAGAATGCAGCCAGAGTTGAGGACCACTGCTTTTCAGTGCCATACTCCTTCTCTATAGTCATAGGCACTGGATCATGAAGCCCTGCTAGTCAGGAAATTGGAAGTCTCAACGGTTTTGAGATTATAGCCCTGTTGTTAGAGTAAGAAAGTGAGGCCGGGCACTGTGGCTTATGTCTGTAATCCCAGCACTTTGGGAGGCTGAGGTGGGTGGATCACCTGAGGTCAGGAGTTCAAGACCAACCTGGCCAACAGGGTGAAACCTCTTCACTACTAAAATACAAAAAATAAACTGGGCATGATGGCAGGTGCCTGTAATCCCAGCTACTCCGGAAGCTGAGATAGGAGAATCACTTGAACCCAGGAGCTGGTGGTTGCAGTGAGCCAAGATCGTGCCACTGAACTCCAGTCTGGGCAGCTGAGTGAGACTCTGTCTCAAAAAAAAAAAAAAAAGAAAAAGAAAATGAGAGGAAAAGGCAGGGTCAGTTCTTTTTTGGCTCTCAGAGTAGAGGCTGCAACTGAAGCTTAATAGAGAAGTGGAGGATGATTAATCCTGTTTTGTTTTGTTTTTGAGACGGAGTCCTGTTCTTATCACCCAGGCTGGAATGCAATGGTGCAGCCTCAGCTCACTGCAGCCTCCGCCTCCCAGATTCAAGTGATTTTCCCAGGTTCAAGCGATTCTCCCGCCTCACAGGCGCCTACCATCATGCCTGGCCAATTTTCGTATTTTTAATAGAGACAGGGTTTCACCATGTTGGCCAGGCTGGTCTAGAACTTCTGACCTCATGATCTGCCCACCTTGACCTCCCAAACTGCTGGAATTACAGGCGTGGTCTTCAGTGAAGAGGACCAGGTTAAAATATAAAGAGAGCTGTTCTATTTATTTATTTTATTCTATTTTATTGAGACAGAGTCTCGCTCTGTTGCCCAAGGTAGAGTGCAGTGGCATGATCTCAGTTCACTGCAACCTCTGCCTCCTGAGTTCAAGCGAGTCTCCTGCCTCAGACTCCTAAATAGCTGGGATTACAAACACACATGATCACACCCAGCTAATTTTTGTATTTTCAGTAGAGACAGGGTTTCGCCATGTTGACCATGCTGATCTTGAGCTCTACCTCATGATCCGTCCACCTTGGCCTCCCAACATGCTGAGATTACAGGTGTGAGCCACCATACCTGGCCAAGAGCTGCTTTAATGTCGTAAATCATTGTCATTATATTGTTTGCAGCCTACTCTGCGTCTAATTTTCCCCACACTTTCATTGTTTTCAAGCTCACATTTGCTACTGTTTTTTTCTTAATTTGTTTGAGGAATATTCTTAATTTGACCTAGCACTTTCTTGTCTGAAGAATTATAGGCTGGGCACAGTGACTCATGCCTGTAATCCCAGCACTTTGGGACGCCAGGTCAGGAAGATGGCTTGAGCACAGGTGTTCAAAAATAGCCTGGACAACATAGTGAGACCTTGTTTCTACAAAAAAAATTTTTTAGCAGGTGTAGTGTCACATGCCTATGGTGCCAGCTACTCAGGAGGTTGAGGTGGGAGGACTGCTTGGGCCAGGGAGGTTGGCGCTCCAGTCAGCGATGATCACACTGATGCACTCCAGCCTGAGTAGCAGAGCAAGACCTCTCAAAAAAAAGAAAAAAAAATGCTCATCATAAATTGTTTATAATGATAAATTGAAAACCATGGAAATCTTACAGGGAGGGTTCATTAAATTTGTTATATTCATAAAAATGCAATATGTAGCCATTAAAAAGGATGATGTTGAGCTATATTTATTGACATGCAAAGATATCTATGTTGTTTTTTGTTTTTGTTTTTTAAGACAGTGTTTCCCTCTATCACCCAGGCTGGAGTGCAGTGGTGTGATCATGGCTCACTGTAGCCCTAGCCTCCTGGGCTCAAAGGATCTCCCATCTCAGCTTCCTGAGTAGCTGGATTACAGATGTGTGCCACCACACCTGGCTAATTGTTTTTACTTTTAGTAGAGACAAAATCTTGCCAGGTTTCACAGGCTGGTCTCAAACTCCTGGGGTCAAATGTTCTTCCTGCCTTGGCTTTGCAAAGTATTAGGATTACAGACATGAGCCACTGTACCCAATCTGTATCTGTGTTGTGTTTTTTTTTTTTTTAACTAAATAGAAGACAGATTACAAGAAAGCAAGTATAACATAATCTCATTTTTGTGGAGGAAAAAAAGACATACTTGTATGTGTATACACAAGTATCTCCTATACAAAATTGAGGGTAAGTTTAATAATTACTTCTTTTTTTTTTTTTTTTTTTGAGACAGAGTCTTGCTCTGTTGCCAGGCTGGAGTGCCGTGGCATGAGCTCAACTCATTGCAACCTCCACCTACCAGGTTCAAGCAATTCTCCTGTCTCAGCCTCCAGAGTAGCTGGCAGTACAGGTGCCTGCCACCACACCCAGCTAATTTTTGAGTTTTCAGTAGACATGGGCTTTCACCATATTGACCAGGATGGTCTCTATCTCTTGACCTCATGATCCACCTGCCTTGGCCTCCCAAAGTGCTGGAATTACAGGCGTGAGCCACTGTGCCTGGCCTAATTACTTCTTTTCTTAATTTTTAATTTTTGTAGGTATATAGTAGGTGTTTATATTTATGGGCTTATAACTATTACTCTGGCCTCTGGGAAGTCCTCTGAAGTATTATATCCTAGTTATAAATAAATACCTTTCCCGGCCGGGCGCGGTGGCTCAAGCCTGTAATCCCAGCACTGTGGGAGGCCGAGGCGGGTGGATCACGAGGTCAAGAGATCGAGACCATCCTGGTCAACATGGTGAAACCTCGTCT
>NW_016107324.1:11800686-11802760 GCF_001604975.1 Cebus imitator | reverse complement strand
AAAAAAAAAAAAAAAAAAAAAAGGAAGAAGGAAAAACATATATACGTATACTTATATGGGTTCCATAGTGCTACTCTATTGCTGTTATCTCAGTTCTAAACCCTTCTGAGTGTTTTATAAGGGCCCTTTTTAATCTTGCTTTGTTCTGTGTATCCAAAATCAGTTTTGCCTCAAACAGTAACTTTGTTTTTGAGCAGGAAGCATTATTATATAAAGCTAAGGATACGAATGATTACTTCTTTTTTAATAATGGAGGAACCTCTCTCTGTCTTCTCGTTTGTTTAGAGCTGGGCCCAGCTAGGGTACAAAAATGATCAACAAATTTGTAGATTATCATTGCCTTCTGTTTCCAAATGTATCTATCAGATGCTTACTGTCCTCAGAGTCTGTTAGCAAATCAAAATTGTATTGTTAAAGTTGGCAAAATGCTGCTCTTTTAAGACGTTTGTTGATTGTAGTTATTTAGCTATTCTGTGTGCAGAAGTGGGTGATGGTATTGCAGATGGCAGTAGGCATAAGAATATAGGAGCACAGTGAGATTCAGAAAACCTCAACTTTCTGTAAATGTGAGTGGTGTGTGTTCTTAGAGTGAATTTAAAATGTTGGGGGTCCTTAAGCTTAGAAAACGGTGTAATAATAAATGAAATATAATCATTGAAATAAACTTTTAATGATTATAAAAATAACCCAGGCTGGGTGTGGTGGCTCAGTGCCTGCAATCCCAGCACTTTGAGAGGCTGAGGTTGGTGGATCACTTGAGGTCAGGAGTTTGAGACCAGCCTGGCCAACATGATGAAACCTCGTCTCTACTAAAAATACAAAAATTAGCTGGGCATATTGGTCCACACCTGTAGTCCCAACTACTTGGGAGGCTGAGGCAGGAGAATCAGTAAACCCAGGTGGAGGTTGCAATGAGCCAAATCACACCATTGAACTCCAGCCTGGGTGACAGAGAGAGACTCCCTCTCAAAAATGATAATAATAATTGCCCAAGTATATATACTAGTTAGGATTAACTAGACTGTGATGTATTAATAGACAACCCCCAAATTGCAGTGGCTTAAAACAATAAAAGTTTATTTATTTGTTTATCCTATAGTCCCAAGCAGGTTATATAGCTTTTTTTGCAGCTCTCCTCCATGCAGTGACCCCTTCCATTATATTAAATGAAAACATATAGCATTGTCTCTGTGACACCTAAGTTTTAGAGGAATACAATGTGTTACTAACCATATCTTATAGATGGGGCTTTCTGTTTTTTTCTGTTTATTTGTTTTCTTTCTTTCTTTCTGGTTTCCTTCTTCACTCATGCCTCTGTCATGTTAAGCTGCCCAGAGATAAAATGGAGTGAGTGGTAGTGAGTGAAAAACCATTTTTTTTCCTGTTGATTTCATTTCTTAAGAGAGAAGAAAGTCCCAACTATAAGTATGTACATCTTTGCACCAAACTTAAATGTTCTGTCTTCAGAATAAAAACTCATTTCATTGGATAAGTCATATTTATTCTTAGTTATTCAGATTTTAAATAAAACCTAAATATGACTAATAATGACTATGTATTTTTAGTAGAGATGGAGTTTTACCTTGTTAGCCAAGCTGCTCTCGAACTCCTGACCTTGTGATCCACCCACCTCAGCCTCCCAAAGTGCTGAGATTATAGGCATGAGCCACCGAGCCTGGCCCATTTTATTTATTTATCAAATCTTTGCTGAACTTATCTTACATGCTAGGCACTGTTCTATGTGTTGGGAATATAGTGGTGACGAAGACAAAGTTTGTACTGTCATGGAGCTTATATTCTGGTCAGAGTTATTGGTCAAAAAAATTTGTGATGGGGCCAGGCATGCCTGTAATCCCAGCACTTTGGGAGGCTGAGGCAGGCGGATCACCTGAGGTCAGGAGTTTGAGACCAGTGTGACCAACCACGGTGAAATGCCATCTCTACTGAAAATACAAAAATTACGGCTGGGCGCAGTGGCTCAAGCCTGTAATCCCAGCACTTTGGGAGGCCGAGGCGGGTGGATCACGAGGTCAAGAGATCGAGACCATCCTGGTCAACATGGTGAAACCCCGTC
>NW_016107324.1:11797188-11800331 GCF_001604975.1 Cebus imitator | reverse complement strand
AAAAAAAAAAAAAAATCTGTGATGGATGGTCTATAAGGATTACAAAATTAGAATACACATCATAGAATTAGTGCAATGTAAATTGATTCATGGTGGGGTTTTTGTTTGTTTGTTTGTTTGTTTTTGAGATGGAGTCTCACTTTGTCCCCAGGCTGGAATGCAGTGGCATGATCTCAGCTCACTGCAACCTCTGCCGCCCGAGTTTAAGCGATTCTCTTGCCTCAGTCTCCCGAGTAGCTGGAATTACAGGCACCTGCCACCGCGCCCGGCTAATTTTTGTATTTTTGGAAGAGATGGGGTTTTACCATCTTGGCCAGGCTGGTCTTAAAACTCCTGACTTCATGATCCGTCCGCCTTAGCCTCCCAAAGTGGAGGCATGAGCCACTGCGCCTGGTCCTCATGGTGGCATTTTTTTAGAAATCCTAGTATCAGTGGGAGTAATATGGATTTACTTTTTTCTTATAGCTTTAAGGAAGCCTCCTATTTCAGTTTCTCAACAAGAAAGTCATCAAGCAATCTCCCATCTTCCAACTGGACAACCTCTCTCCCCAAATATTCCTCCAGGTATGAAGTCTTATTCTTTTAATTCCATTTGAAAACCAATTTACTATTCCTGTGCAGTTATATAATGTTTAAAATATATCACCAAGCAGTGTAGTAAAATAGAATTTTTTCTTTGAAGTAATGTTATATATGTTTTAAGACTAGTAAGAGCTCAGAGAGAAATAATCATCTGAAATTTCACGTTATCTGGTGAATTTTTACAGTCTTTTCCTTAAGAACAGAAGTATTATTTATTGTGCCACTTTGGGCTATATTCTCTTTCCTCTCTGCCTGCTATACAGGTTTAGCTTCTTCAAAATGTGTTCAAATTTATCTCATAGAGGCCTTCTATAAATTACTATGCGCCCCTATATTAAATTGTTTACTTTGTACTTATGAATATATTTATTCCCTGGATACTTATTCGATTTTATAGAAACATTTCCCTAAAATGAGAATAGATATGATTGAAGAGACTCGCTTAAGGGAGATGATGGAAAGGAAAAATGTCAGAGTGGCATAGGATGTTTTGAATCCAAAATTAAAGTCTTTGATGAGGATAAAAAGGGAGGTGGGGGAAAGTGAGGTGGTATCCAGTAGATAATGCTAAGAAAGAATCAAGAGTCAACACTTGTAAGTCACTGTGTAGATGAAGATTACTTAGAGAATAGAAATTTCAAAAGCCTTACTGGATTTTGGAGATTTCTGATAGAGATACAGAATTTGGAGGAAGGAAAAGATATGGGTATCATTGCTATTCTGATCTATGGATTTCTACTGTATTTCTTTTTGGTGAGTAAGTTTATAACCATTAGATGGAGATAGTTACCTGGGAATGATCAGTAAACCTCCCACAGCTAAAATCACATAGATTATAAGATTTGATTAAAGAAATGAGAGTAAAGCTTTTTTTTTTTTTTTTAAAAAAAAGAGCTCTGTGGCTACCTAATGTTAAACAACAGTGTGTCTTAGCTTTCTAAAGCAGATCTTGTGAAATTCATCTTTAAAGATTAAATAAATTATGTTCTTTTAATTTGATGTTTTTATTCCACAGATTCACACGTAAACCACAATGGAAACCCTGGTACTTCAAAACAGAACCCTTCCATTCCTCTTCAGCGTTTAATTCCAGGCTCAAACTTGGACAGTGAACCCAGAATTCAAACAGATATACTAAAGCAGGCTACCAAGGATAGACTCAGTGATTTCCATAAATTGAAGCAAAGTAAGAATCAATTGATGAATATTATGCTAAAAATAGTTCTTTAAATGTAATATGAATTAAGGTCTTCATTATTCTGATCCTTAATAAATGTAAAGTGGAGTTATATGTATTTAAAGAGAAGGTATGAAAGTGTCAAAATTTAAAGGAAATGTAGGTTTTAAATGGATAGATCCTATTTTAAAGAAAACTTTAAAAAGGTTCTCATGTTTTCCATTGTTAAATAATAAATTTCAGGTTAGTTGACTTTTTTTAAAAAATGCAGTTCTTATGAATATAAACTTCTTTGGAGAAATGAGAAAAGATATATTTTGATAAGCTAACAAGTGAAATCTTTGGTTACTTTGATGAGGAAGGAGAGAAGATAAATAGTTTTGAAAAATGGAACATTCTGGTAGAAGCGTATACTGTAGGGAGACTGTCCTAGTGGATTGCTCAATACTGCTTCCTGCTCCAGTCCCTTCAATTGGAGTTTTCCTCATTTAGATGTTAGAAGTGTAAGAAAAAATTCTGGTAGTAGAATTTGAGGCAGGAGAGTGTCCCTTCGATCAGCTTTGTTAAACTGTACTTCCTACCATCAATTCTGAATAGACTCCCAAAGTGTAACAGGGAAAAGAAAAAAAAATTCTGAATATACAGAATCTTTCAAAGCTTCGGTTTGTCTTTGGTTTATTTATTTTTAATTTTTGTCAATCACCAGGAGTAGGATCACGTCCTTGGTTTTTATGATGGCTTCTGTCTATGGTAGCAACTGTGCAGAGCACTAGTTAGGCACTTATTTGTAGAAAGGTTGCTTATAAGCTAATAATTGAACAATGTTATATTTGTGAATTTATTGAAGATATTTATTTATTTATTTTTATTTATTTATTTTTAGAGGCAGGGTCTCACTTTGTTGCCCAGGCTGGTCTTGGACTCCTGGGTTAAAGTGATCCTCCCCCCTTACCCTCACAAAGTGCTGGGATTACAGGCGTGACCCACCACACCTGGCCTATTCAAGGTATTTTTGTTGGTCTTATAACAGTTATTCAAATTTATTCATATATATGAATGTATAGTTTGCATGAGTTTAATTGGCTTTCCTTTCTTGAATTTTTTTTTCTATTTTCTTCAAATAGAAATTCTTTGATATTTTAAAGCATATCTGTGTATCTTGACCAAAATATCGTGTGAAAAATATTTTTATTACAAGGATTTAGCCAACATTTTAAATATAATGAAAAAATATTTCCTCAAAATTGGATTGGGAGATTGGCTTTAAAACTTACATCTCGGCCGGGCGCGGTGGCTCACGCCTATAATCCCAGCACTTTGGGAGGCCGAGGCGGGTGGATCACGAGGTCAAGAGATCAAGACCATCCTGGTCAACAAGGTGAAA
>NW_016107324.1:11791826-11797062 GCF_001604975.1 Cebus imitator | reverse complement strand
CCTATGGAGTTAATAAACACACAAAAAAAAAAAAAAAAAAAAAAAACTTACATCTCAACAAGAAGAGGTAGGCGTACAGTAAGAGCATAACAGATAAAATATCTTAATTTGATCATTTAAGATTTTCTCCTTTTTAAAAAAATTTTTTTGAGATAAAGTCTTGCTCTGTTGCCCAGGCAGGAGTGCAGTGGCGCAATCTCAGCTCACTGCAACCACTATCTCCTGGGTTCAAGCAATTCTTCTGCTTCATCCTCCTGAGTAGCTGGGATTACAGGTGTGTACCACCATGCCCTGCTAATTTTTGGATTTTTTTAGTAGAGATGGAGTTTCACCATGTTGGCCATTCTGGTCTCGAACTCCTGATTTCAGGTGATTTGCCCACCTCAACCTCCCAAAGTGCTAGGATTACAGGTGTAAGCTAGCATGCCTGGCCAAGATTTTCTTCTAAACTTATTCTATACATTTTTTAAATTGTTGCCTTATTTGTATATATTTTTAGCTGATATTTGGGTAAAGAAGGTGTTTGGAAATAATTGCTAGGGAATTATCACTCCATGATGATTTTGAAAAGAATCTAGACATGGTGGCGAGTGCCTGTAGTCCAAGCTACTCGAGAGGTTAATGCAGGAGAATGGCTTGAACCCAGGAGGGGTTCAAAAAAAGAAAAAAGAAAAGAAAACAGCCTATTCAGTTTTAAACCCTCACTCCAAATTCTTTCCCATGTATCACTAATGTATATAGAGAGTTGAAATCAGTGCATGCACAGTTTTGTAATTTACTTTGACATTATTTCTTCTTTTGTTTTTTTGATGGAGTCTTGCCCTGTTGCCCAGGCTGGAGTGCAGTGGCACAATCTTGGCTCACTGAAACCTCTGCAACTCAGGTTCAAGTGATTCTCCTGCCTCAGCCTTCCACGTAGCTGGGATTACATGTGCATGCCACCACGCCCGGCTAAATTTTTTTGTATTTTTTCTTAATAAAGACAGGGTTTCACCATCTTGGCCCAGCTGGCCTTGAACTCCTGACCTTATGATCCACCCACCTCGGCCTCCCAAAGTGCTGAGTTTACAAATTTTATGTAATTTAAATTTTTATTAATATATATACATACATAGACACACATATATGTATGCATATGCATACATATATTCTGTTGTGCTTAGGCAATATAGTTTACTTAAGTCTCCTCTCTTATTGTTTCTTTTTCTTTCCTTTCTTTTCTTTCACATGACACTGCAAACCTTTACACACATCTCTTATTGTTTAGATCATTTCATATTTTCTTGTTGTAGCTGTCATGATTACTGCCCCCCCTACCCCGCCACCCAGTTATTTCCTCTTCCTCCTACTTTGGGTGTTCCTTTTAAAGTATAGCCTTCAGAATGAAATTACTGGGTCAAAGCACTTGACTAGCTTTATAGCTCCTGTTATATATTGTCAGATTGTTCTCTAGAACAGTTTTACAGTGTCACTGGAGTTATTTAAGTTTAGCAGTTTCTCTGTGGCCTGGCCACATTGATTTTTATCGCTTTTATAACATATTTAGAATATAACGTTTCCTTAAAAGTATTTTAATAAGCATTTACTTTTTGATGGCCTATTTTTATGTGAGGAATTTTATTGTAATTATTTCTTGGTATATAATCTGTGCATCAGTTTTGACCACTTAGCCTGAGCACTTTGTAGATTGGTCCTATTTATTTGTATCAACTCTTTTCTTTGTTTCTTTTCTTTTTTTTTTTTGAGACAAGGTCTCACTCTGTCACCCAGGCTTGGACTGCAGTGGTGCAGTCATGGCTCACTGCAGCCTTGACTTCCTGTGTTCAAGTGATCCTCCCTCCTCAGCTTCCTAAGTAGCTAAGACCACAGGTGTGTATCATCATACCTGGGTAATTTTTAATTTTTTTTTTTTTTTGTAAAGATGAAGTCTTGCTCTGTTGTTGAGACTGGTATTGAACTCCTGGGCTCACACGATCCTCCTGCCTCAGCCTCCAAGGTAGCTGGGATTACAGGTCCCTGTCATCATACCTGGGTAATTTTTAATTTTTTTTTTTTTTTGTAAAGATGAAGTCTTGCTCTGTTGTTGAGACTGGTATTGAACTCCTGGGCTCACACGATCCTCCTGCCTCAGCCTCCCCAAATCCTGGGATTACAAGTGTGAGCCACCATGCCCAGCCCCATATCAAGTCTTTATAGATAATTCAGATTTATCACAGTTTTCTTCTTCTATTGTCTTCCCTAATATAAGACCTTATTATGCTTTTCATGTAAAAGAGTTTTTTAATTAAAAATAATTTTTTGTTGTGATAAGTTACACATAAAATTTACCAAAATGTATAATTCAGTGGCATTTAGTACATTCACAAAGTTGTACTAACTGTCACCACTCTAGTTCCAGAACATTTTCATCACCCTGAAAGAAAACTCTATTCTCTCCTACCCATAGCACCTGGCAACCACTAATTTGCTTTTTTCTCTCTATTCCTTTTATATTAAATATCCAAAATAGGTGACCCTATGGAGTCAGATGGCTGGGCTCAGTGGCTTATGCCTGTAATCCCAGCACCTTGGGAGGATGAGATAGGTGGATCAAGGAGATGAGGTCAGGAGATCAAGACCATCCTGACAAACGTGGTGAAACCCCGTCTCTACTAAAAATACAAAAATTAGCCAGATGTGGTGGCATGTGCCTGTAATCCCAGCTACTTGGGAGACTGAGGCAGGAGAATCGCTTGAACCAGGCAGTTGGAGGTTGCAGTGAGGGGAGATTGCCCCACTGCACTCCACCCTGGGTGACAGAGCAAGACTCCATCTCAAAAAAAAAAAAAGGGAATCATACAATATGTGGCCTTTTGTGTCGAGCTTTTTTTATCTAGCATAATTTTTTCAAAGTTCAACCATGGTGTAACATGTAGCATGTATCAGTATTTTATTTCTTTTTATGGCTGGATAATATTCAGTTGTATAGATATATTTTACTTAATTAATCTGTTGATGGTACATATGGGTTTTTTTGTTTGTTTGTTTGCTTTTGCTACTGAATAGTACTTCTATAAACATTTATGTACAAGTTTTATTGAACACTTGTTTTTAATTCTTTGGGTATGTACCTAGATGTAAAATTGCTGAGTCATATGATAGCTCTATGTTTAGTTTTTTGAGGAACTGCCAAACGATTTTCCACAACAGCTGTACCATTTTACATTCCCACCAGCAATGTATGAGTTCCAGTTTCATCACATGCTCATCAGTCCGTCCGTCCGTCCTTCCTTCCTTCCTTCCTTCCTTCCTTCCTTCCCTCCCTCCCTCTCTCCCTTCATTCATTTATTCATTCATTCCTTCCACCATGCAGTGCATATGAAGTAGTCTCTCCTTATGGTTTTGATTTGTATTTCACTAATGACATTGAACACCTTTTTTGTGTACTTTTTAGCCATTTGTATATCCTCTTTGGAGAATTATTCTTTTAAGTCCTTTGTCCTCTTTTAAAATTTATTTTTAGAGACAGTCTAGCTTTGTCACCCAGGCCAGAGTACAGTGGGACAGTCATAACTCACAGCGGCCTCAAACTCCTGAGCTCAAGCAATCTTCCTGGTCAGCTTCACAAGTAGCTATGGCTACAGACATATCCTACCATGCCTGGCTAATGTATGTATTTATTTTGTAGCTTCTGTGGAGATGGGGTCTTGCTGTCTTGCCCTTGCTGGTTTCCAACTCCTGGCCTCAAACAATCCTCCCGTCTTGGCCACCCAAAAGCATTGGGATTATAGGTATGAACCACCAGGCCCAGCTCTTTGCCAGTTTTTATATTGAGTTATTTCTCTTGGTTGTTGAGCTTTTATTTTATTTTATTTTATTTTTTGAGATGGAGTCTCTCTCTGTCACCAGGCTGGAGTGCCGTGGCATGATCTTGGCTCACTGCATCCTCTGACTCCCTGGTTCAAGCAATTCTCCTGCCTCAGCCGGAGATGCCGAGTAGCTGGGATTACAGGCACGAGCCACCACGCCAGGCTAATTTTTGTATGTTTAGTAGAGTAATCAGATTTATGATTTGCAAATATTTTTGCACCGTCTATGGGTTGTCTTTTCACTTTTGATAGTGTCCTTTAATGCACAAAAGTTTTCAATTTTGATGAGATCCATTTTATCTGATTTTTGGTTTTGTTCATAATTTGGGTATCATATCTAAGAAACCAGTGCCAAAATCATGGTCATGAAGATTTGCCCTTGTGTTTTCTTCTAAGACTTTCATAGGTTTAGTTGTTATATTTAGGTCTTTCATCCATTTAAAGTTAGTTTTTGTATATGGTTTGAGGTAAGATCTAACTTCATTCTTTTGTATGTGGATACCACTTGTCCGAGTACCATTTATTGAAGACTCTTCATTTCCCATTGAACAATCTTGGTATTCTTGTCAAAAATCTGTTGACCACTGATATGTGAATTTATTTCTGGATTATCAGTTCTGTTACATTTATTTATATGTCTATCATATGTCTATATTATGCCAGTATCATACTGTATTGATTGCTTTAACTTTGCAGTAAGTTTTGAAATTGTGAACTGAGTGTTTCAACTTCGTTCACCTTTAAGACTATTTTAGCTATTCACGATCCCTTATAATTTTATTGTAGGATCTGCTTTTCCATTTCTACTAAAAAGGCAGTGATATTTTAAAAGGACTCATGGCTAGGCACAGTAGCTTACACCTATAATTCCAGCATTTTGTGGGGCCAAGACAAGAGGATCACGTGAGGCCAGGAGTTCAAGACCAGCCTGAGCAATGTAGCAAGACCCTATATCTGCAAAAAATTTAAAAATTAGCTAGGCATGTTGGCACAAGCCTGTAGCATCTGCTACTCTGGATGCTGAGTTGGGAGGATTGCTTGAGCCCAAGAGTTCAAGGTTATGGTGAGCTATGATTGTTCCACTGCACTCTAGCTTGGGTGACAAAGTGAGCCCTATCTCTGAAAAAATAAAATTAAAAAATTGACCAGGTACATGGCTCATGCCTGTAATCCCAGCATTTTGGGAGGCAAAGGTAGGTGGATCACTGGAGCCCAAGATTTTGATACCAGCCAGGCAACATGACAAAACCCCATCTCAGGCCGGGCGCAGTGGCTCACGCCTGTAATCCCAGCACTTTGGGGGGCTGAGGCGGGTGGATCACGAGGTCAAGAGATCGAGACCATCCTGGTCAACACGGTGAAACCCCGTCTCTACTAAAAATACAAAA
>NW_016107324.1:11785527-11791006 GCF_001604975.1 Cebus imitator | reverse complement strand
TTTTTTTAAGACAGAGTCTTGCTTTGCTGTCCAGGCTGGAGTGCAGTGGTGAGATCTCAGCTCACTATAACTTCTGTCTCCTGGGTTCAAGTGAGTCTCTCACCTGACCAATATGGTAAAACCCTGTCTCTATTCAAAATACAAAAATTAGCCAAGCTTGTTGGTGTATCTCTGTAATTCCAGCTATTCGGGAGGTTGAGGCACAAGAATCACTTGAACCCAGGAGTTAGAGGTTGCAATAAGCCAAGATTGTGCCACTGTACTCCAGCCTGGGCAACAGAGCAAGACCCTGTCTCAAAAAAAAAAAAAAAAAAAAAGGAATTCTTGTGTTTATTCATCTTTGCTTTCCATAGAGTAAAAACTATGTAGACATAAGAAAAATCTATTTTAGTTTAGTTATTTAAGAGACAGGTGGCCTGGCACAGTGGCCCACACCTATAGTCCTAACACTTTGGGAGGCCGAGGCAGGTGGATTGCTTGAGCCCAGGAGCTCAAGACCAGCCTGGGCAACATGGTGAATCCACATCTCTACAAAAGATACAAAAGTTAGCTGGGCATGGAGGCATGTTCCTGTAGCTGCACCTCCTTGGGTGGCTGAGTCGGCAGGATTGCTTAAGAACAGAAGTTCAAAGCTGCAGTGAGCCGTGATTGTGCCACTGCACTACAGCCTGGGCAAGACCTTGTCTCAAAAGAAAAAACAGAGAGGGAGAGACAGAGACAAGGTCTTGCTATGCTGACTGACTGGATTCAAACTCCTGGGCTTAATTCATCTTCCTGCCTTAGCCTTCTGAGTAGCTGAGATTATAGGCATGCATCACTGACCCCAATGAAAATTCATTTTTTAAGTACAGTTTTGCTTTATAATTTTCTTTTTTGGCTTACAGTGTTTTTCTTTTGTTTTACACTTGCCAAATTTATGTATCTAAATCATTGTTCTCAAAAATTTCAATGCAGCCAGGCCCAGTGACTCACGCTTATTATCCCAGCAATTTTGGAGGCCAAGGCAGGAAGATCACTGGAGGCCAGGAGTTCGAGACTAGCCTGGCCAATATGTTGAAGCCCCATCTCTACTATAAATACAAAATTAGCCATGTATGGTGGTGCTGCATGCCTGTAGTCCCAGCTACTCGGGAGGTTGAGGGGGAGGATCACTTGAATCCGGGAAGCGGAAGTTGCAGTGAGGCATGATCACGCCACCGTACTCCAGCCTGGACAACAGAGTGAGACTGTCTCAAAAAATAAGTAAATAAATAAATAATAAAAGCACTTGTAGGTACAAAATGACGTACTGTTAGAAAAAAGTTGAAAATTTTATTGAAAACACTATTAGAAAAATAGAGGAAGTCCTTAGACTTTATACAGTTACCACCTTTTTTTTTTTTTTTTTTTTTTGAGACAGTCTCACTTTGTCACCCAGGCTGTACTGCAGTGGCACGATCATGGCTCAGTATAACCTTGACCTCTTTGGTCTCAAGGGATTCTCCCACCTCAACCTCCTGAATAGTTGGGACTGCAGGTGTGCACCATCATGCCCGGCTAATTTTTGTAGTTTTGTAGAGACGGAGTTTCACTATGTTGCTCAGGCTGGTCACAAACTCCTGAGCTCAAGCAGTCCTCCCACCTTGACCTCCCAAAGTGCTGGAATTACAGGCATGAGCCACCACACCTGGCCTCACTACAAATTTTTTGGCTGCTTTAAATTTAGTCTTTTTGTTTTATAGCTTCATATATCATATTTATATTTATACAGAGTTGCATATTTTTTGTAAATTTAATTTTATATTACCACATCATGTAAAAATGGCTAGGACATTTCGTGGCATGTTTCACCATGTTTGGAAGATGTATTTGGGTTAAACTTTAGAATATAGGTTATTTGGTAACACAAAATGTAGTTTAGGGATACTTCAAAGAAATAGACATCTTCCAAAATAGTTGAAACTGAAAATCCATGCAAGGCCCGCCTGTTTGCCAGACAGGAGGGACATATCATTTGTACTTAGATGCTTTGAATAGAGATAAGAATTTACTTATTACGTTTACTTAAATGTTAGCTCCCATATTGAAAGTCACAAGGGTAGTTACTCCAAATAGTAGGGAGTGATTGTTGATCAAACTCCGTCTCGTATTGGCTTTTCTGTATAGCAGCAAGGTTTCATTTATTTAACAGTGTTTATTAATCATTCTGATCAGCAATGGAGAGGCAAGCTGGTGTATCACAGAATACCTGACCTTCCTTTACATATGTAATTTTTTGGCTGGGTGCGGTGGCTCACGCCTGTAATCCCAGCACTTTGGAAGGCCAAGGTGGGTGGATCACAAGGTCAGGAGATTGAGACCATCCTGGTCAACATGGTGAAACCCTGTCTCTACTAAAACTACAAAATTTAGCTGGGCATGGTGGTGTGTGCCTCTAATCCCAGATACTTGAGAGGCTGAAGCAGGAGAATCACTTGAACCCAGGAGGCAGAGGTTGCAGTGAGCTGAGATCGCACCATTGCACTCCAGCCTGGGTGAGAGAGTGAGACTCCGTCTCAAAAAAAGAAAGAATTTTTAAAAGTATTTTACAGTCTCTGGTCCAGATGGCTTAGTGAGTTCACCACTGATATATCCACCCAGTTCACACATATAACAAAAACAGATAAAAGAAGGAAAGAAAAGATAAGATTAAAAAGATAAAAGAAAAGAAAGAACTAAAAATATATTCATAAGCTTAAAAACATGGTAACCATTTCAGTGCTCAAAAATAATAATAATAATAATAATAATAATTAGAACTTTTGAGCTTCAGGTCTGGAAAGGCAGTTATCCAGGAATTTGGCTCTTGAGAGCAACAAGGCCAAAACGGTGCCATTTAAAATGGGAATCAGGCTTACTCCTTACAGCCAGACCTAATTTATTGTCTCATCCCCTTTGGTGAGAGAAGCAGAAAATAAAACTATTGCTGACTGTCATCAAGGACCACAGCGTTTAGCAGCCTGAATCCTTATGGAGACACAATATTGTGACCATGCACTGAACATACCACCATTGGTTTTATACTGATGCTATTCCCAATAGCACCATAGAATAGAAACTCTGAAATGTGATTATAAAATCTCACCATAGACTGGGAAACTGGGTGAAAGCAACTTGAAAATGACTAGATAGGCCAGGCGCAGTGGCTCATGCCTGTAATCCCAGCACTTTGGGAGGCTGAGACGGGCGGATTGCCTGAGCTCAGGAATTGGAGACCAGCCTGGGCAACACAGTGAAACCTCGTCTCTACCAAAATACAAAAAATTAGCTGGGTGTGGCGGCATGCGCCTATAGTCCCAGCTGTTCGGGAGATGGAAGCAAGAGAATTGCAAGAACCTGGGAGGTGGAGGTTGCAGTGAGCTGAGATTGTACCACTGCACTCCAGCCTGGGCGATAGAGCGAGACTCCGTCTCAAAAAAANATAGAAGATGTATGTATGTTTAATAGAAGTTTTAAAAAGAGATTGGAGGAAATGGTGGGTAATCAGTACTTGAAAGGAATTTTTAAGGATGACTTTAGGTTTCAAGTTGAATATATCTGCTAATTATTAGGATAATGAAGAAAATTCTTGCTTTTAGACATCATAGGAAAACTTTAGAATATCAAAAAATAAAGGAAAAAATCTTAAGTGATACCAGAAAACATGGATTATTTCCAAGGAATGACAGTTACATGGATAGGCACCTTTTCATCACATATCAAATCCAAAATGATAGTGGAATAATATCTTCAACATGATGATTGGAATATAACTGCCAATATAGAATATTATCTGAATGAGAACAAGGAGAATAAAATGAAGATGTATTAGTTACACAGCACTAAGTTTACCTCTTACGGATGGCAATGAAAGAAGAGTACGGTTTACTTTTTGGTAAAAATAAAATTAAAAAAAAAATTCAGGAAAGATAATAGTGGTAAAACCTCATCTCTACTAAAAGTACAAAAATTATCCAGGCATGATGGCAGGTGCCTGTAATCTCAGCTACTTGGGAGGCCAAAGAAGGAGAATTGTTTGAGCCCAAGAGGCAGAGTTTGCGGTGAGCAACCACTGGACTCCAGCCTGGGCTACAGAGTGAGACTCCCTCTCAAAAAAAAAAAAAAAAAAAAAAAAAAAAAAGAAAATGACTAGATAATATGAGCAAATACAAAGAGGAGAAAAGAGAAAAAAAGTAAGTATCTCCACACACTGAAAATTAGTAAAACAAAACTCCATTGATGTCAGGAGTTTGAGACTAGTGTGGGCAACTTAGTGAGAGCCTGTGTCTACAAAAAATTTAAAAATTAGCCAGGCATAGTGGTGCACACCTGTGGGTCTAGCTACTTGGGAGGCTGAGGTAGGAGGATCATTTGAGCCTAGGAGTTGGAGGCTGCAGTGAGCTGTGATCAGGCCACTTCACTTCAGCCTGGGTGACAGAGTGAGACCCTGTCACAAAAAATAAAAAAAAAAAACCCCTCCAAAAACATGAAAAATGTTCATGCTGAGACAGCTATGTTAAAAAATGTTAATGCTGCTGACAAATCAACATTTGAAACATGAAAATAATTTTATGTAACAGTCTACTAAAGACCAGTATATTTAAGGTGATCAAAGAAATAAATGAGGGAACAATGGTGAGAAAAAGAGATTAAGAAATAGATTAAGAAATAGGCTCCGTGGCTCACACCTGTAATCCTAGCACTTTGGGAGGCCAAGGCGGCAGATCACTTGAGGTCAGGAGTTTGAGACTAGCCTGGCTAACATAGTAAAACCCTGTCTCTACTAAAAACACAAAAATCAGTTGGGTGTGGTGGTGGGCGCCTATAATCCCAGCTACTCTGGAGGCTGAGGCAGGAGAATCGCTTGAACCCAGAAGGCAGAGGTTGCAGTGAGCTGAGATTGCACACTGCACTCCAGCCTGGGCGACAGAGTGAGACTGTCTCAAAAAAAAAAAAGCAGATGGCCAGGCATGGTGGCTCACGTTTGTAATCCTAGCACTTTGGGAGGCCAAGGTGCGTTGGTCGCTTGAGCCGTGAAGTTCAAGACCAGCCTGGGCAACATGGCTAAACCCTGCCTCTACAAAAAAATACAAAAAAACTAGCTAGGCGTGGTGGCATGTATCTGTCATCCTATCTACTCAGCAGGCTGAGGCAGGAGGATTAGTTGAGCCCAGGAGGTCAAGGCTGCAGTGAGTGGTGATCGTGTCACTGCACTCCAGCCTGGGTGACAGAACGAGACTCCACCTCAAAAAAATAAAAATAAAAAAATAAAAGAACAAGGCAGATATAAAAACGAATAGATATAAAATACAGTTATACCATTTAGAAATGAAAACTATAATCATTGAAATAAAAACTCAGTGTATAAGATAGACCACGGACATAGCTGACCAAAAGAAGTTACTTGGAAGGTTATACTGAGATAGTTGGCAAGAATGTAGCACACAGTGGCAAAGAGACAGATACAAATTTATTATGTGAC
>NW_016107324.1:11782042-11783582 GCF_001604975.1 Cebus imitator | reverse complement strand
AAAAAAAAAAAAAGAGGCAAGGCACAGTGGCTCACGCCTGTAATCGCACCACTTTGGGAGGCCAAGGCAGATCACCTGAGGTCAGGAGGTCAGGAATTCAAAACCCTCCAGACCAACATGGAGAAACCCTGTCTGTACTAAAAATACAAAAATCTAGCCAGGCATGGTGGTGCATGCCTGTAATCCCAGCTACTCAGGAGGTTGAGACAGGAGAATTATTTGAACCCAGGAGGCGGAGGTTGCCGTGAGCTGAAAATCATGCCATTGCACTCCAGCCTGGGCAACAAAAGCAAAACTCCCCATTTCATTAGCAAGAAAAAAGAGAGAGAGAGAGAGAAAGAAAAAGAGAGAGAGAAAGAAAGAGAAAGAAAGGAGGGAGGGAGGAAGGAAGAAAGAATAGTTTCACAAATGGGAGTGCAGATTGATCAAAGCTGTTGGTAAATTTAATTATCTCTTGGTTTAAAAAAGCTATTGATTGATTGATTCATGGAGTCTCCCTCTCTCGTCCAGAATGGAGTACAGTGGTGCAATCTCGGCTCACTGCAACCTCCGCATCCCTGGTTCAATCAATTCTCCTGCCTTAGCCTCTCGAGTAGCTGGGACTACAGGCGCGTACCCCAACACCTGACTAATTTTTGTATTTTTAATAGAGACAGGCTTTCACCATGTTGGCCAGGATGGTCTGAATCTCCTGACCTGGTGATCCACCTGTCTCAGCTTCCCAAAATGCTGGGATTACAGGTGTGAGCCACCGCACCCAGCCTAAGAAAGCTAGTTGTATGTTAAGTTAGAAAAAACACTAAGAGATAGTAGTAAAAGACAGAGAAAAGATGTTCAAGGATAAAATGAGCTAAAGTTCACGTCCTGTTCAGAAAGAGACAGGACAGGGAGCGGTGGCTCACTCCTGTAATCCCGGCACTTTGGGAGGCTGAGGTGGGAGGATGGCTTGAGCCCAGGAGTTTGAGGCCAGCCTAGGCAACATACTGAGACTTTGTCTCTACAAAAAATAATAATATTAGCTGGCCATGGTGGCATGTACCTTTAGTCCCACCTACTTGGGAGGCTGAGGTGGGAGGATCACTTGAACCCAGGAGGTCGAGGCTGCAATAGGCTGTGATCATACCACTGCACTCAGCCTGGGCAACAAAGTGAGACCCTGTCTCAAAAAAACAAAGAGAAAAATAATGCTGAATACTTTCAACTTTTGTTAGAAAAATTTATGAAGTAGGTATGTTTGGAAATTAAGGGTCATCATTAAAAGAATAGAAATATAATGTATAACTTCCATCTAACAGTAGGTAGAGGAGAAGAAGGAATTAATATTGGAAAAAAAGAAAAATGCTTAAAGAGGAGAGCATAAACTTTAAAAGCAAATAAATAAGTTCAAATACTATAGTAGCCACACTAAACATAACCAGATTAATGTTATATGTCAGAAGGCCAAGGTTAAAAGAATATAAAAATAAAAGCTAGGGGTGTGGGGTGAAAAAAAATCCAGCTATACATGGTTTATAAATGACTTTTTTTTTTTTTTTTTTTT
>NW_016107324.1:11772144-11781564 GCF_001604975.1 Cebus imitator | reverse complement strand
CCACCATGCCCAGCTAATGTTTTGTATTTTTAGTAGAGACGGGGTTTCACCATGTTGACCAGGATTGTCTCGATCTCTTGACCTCGTGATCCACCTGCCTCGGCCTCCCAAAGTGCTGGGATTACAGGCTTGAGCCACCGTGCCTGGCAGCTATAACTAAATCTTAAACACACAAAGAAAATGCGAAAATAAAAGCACTATGAAAGATTTAACACACACAGAAAATGTGAAAATAAAAGGACTATAAAAGATACTCCTCAAGATATTCCTCACTTTTGGGTATGTACCCAACAGAAATGAAAGCAGGGAATTGAACAGATATTTGTACACCCATGCTCATAGCAGTATTATTCACAGTAGCCAAGTGGTAGTAACAACTCAAGTGTTGATTAACTGATGAATAGTTAAACAAAATATATACACAAAGGAATATTATTCAGCCTTAAAAAAAAGAGGGAAGTTATGACAAATGCTACAACATAGATGAACTACTTTTTTTTTTTTTTTTTTTTTTGAGACAGAGTCTCACTCACCCAGGCTGGGGTGCGGTGGCATGATCTTGGCTCACTGCATTCTCCTACTCCCAGGTTCAAGTGATTCTCTTGCCTCAGCCTCCGAATAGCTGGGACTACAGGTGTGTGCTGCCACGCTCAGCTAATTTTTTTGTAGAGAAGGGGTTTCACCGTGTAAGCCAGGATAGTCTTGATCTCCTGACCTCATGATCCACCCGCCTCAGCCTCCCAAAGTACTGGGATTACAGGCGTGACCCACTGCACCCAGCCAACGTAGATGAACTTTGAAGACATCATGCCAAGTGAAATAACTCGGCCAGGTACTGTGGCTCATGCCTGTAATTGCAGTACTTTGGGAGGCCAAGGTGGGAGAATCACTTGAGCCCCAAAGTTTGAGTCCAGAAGTTTGAGACCAACTTGGGCAACATGGCAAAAACCCTCTCTCTATCATAAACAAACAAACAAAAAACTGGTACTTTTTAGAGCATGTAGAGAAAGTCAAAATAAATACCAAAAAGAGAAAAAAAAAAAGGCCGGGAGCAGTGGCTTACACCTATAACCCTAGCAATTTGGGGAGGCCAAGGCAGGCAGATCACTTTAGGTCAGTAGTTCCAAACCAATCTGGCAAACATGGCAAAGCCCCATCTCTACTAAAAAATATATAAAAATTAGCTGGGTGTGGTGGTACATGCCTATAATCCCAGCTACTTGGGAGGCTGAGGTAGGAAAATTGCTTAACCCAGGAGGTGGGAGCTGCAGTGAGCCAAGATCGCCACTGCACTCCAGCCTGGGCGACAGAGGGAGACTCTGTCTCAAAAAAAAAAAAGTAAATAAGTCAGTCACAGAGGACAAATACTGTAGAATCCTGCTTACATGAAGTACCTAGAGTAGTCATTCATAGAAACAGAAAGCAGATTGGTGTTTGCCATAATCCAGGTGGTTGGAGAGGGAGTTATTGTTCAGTGGGTACAGAATTTCTGTTTGGGAAGATGAAAAAAGTGTATGGATGGTGGTGGTGGTTACAATCAATAATGGCATATACTTAATGTCATTGAACTGTACACCTAAAACAGTTAAGATAGTAAGTTTTATGTACTTTCAGCACAAATGAAAATAAAAGTATTTCTTGGTAAAAACTAATTAAAAGAAAGCTGATGTGAAGGATTAACAAATGAAAAAGTAGATTTCAGCTGGCTTTTGGCTTACACCTGTAATTCTAGCACTTTGGGAGGCTGAGGTGGGTCAGGAGAGAAAAGACCTTCCTGGTCAACATGGTGAAACCCGTCTCTACTAATAATACAAAAATTAGCTGGGCGTGGTGGCACGTGCCTGTAATCTCAGCTACTCGGGTGGCTGAGACAGGAGAATCACTTGAACCAGTCAGAAGTTGCAGTGAGCTGAGATCACGCCACTGTTTGCCAGTCTGGCGACAGAGCGAGATTTTGCCTCAAAAAACAAAAACAAAAACAAAAACAAAAAACCCACCTTGTTGGTATCCTCCTACAATTGGAATGTAATCTAGCTTTCTTACTATTGCCCAGNAAAAAAAAAAAAAAAGAAAAAAATAGATTTCAAGAAAAAAGGAAAAATTAGAATAATCTACTAAAAAGAATCACTTTAAAAAATAGTAACTAGGAAGATAAAAAGCTCATAGAATTTCAAGGACTAATTGACAACTATATAATGTGATTTTTAAATATATTTCTATGAAAACATAAGTCACAAGACTACAGAAATTTTGAAGCAAAAATTATCAAGTTTTTATATGTATATGTATATATACATGTATATAGATCCCTATGCTTGATAAAGAGAAAATATTTTTCGAGTACTCACGGAACAATGACATAAATTGGCTAGATACTATATCACAGGGAGTTTTTTTTTTTTTTTTTAAGACAGGGTCTCACTGTGTAACACAGACTGGACCACAGTTATACAATCATAGTAGCTCACTGCAGCTTGGAACTCCTCAGCTCAAGCCGTTCTCCCACCTCAGCCTCCCAAGTAGCTGGGTCTATAGGTATGTGGCACCACACCTGACTAATTTTTTTATTTTTAATTTTTTCTTTTTTTTTTGGTAGAGATAAGGGTCTCACTGTGTTGCTCCAGTGCAAACTTCTGACCTCAAGCAGTCCTCCCATATTGGCTTACCAAATTGCTGGGATTAGAGGCCTGTACCACCATGCCTGGCCTCACAGGCAATCTTAGTAAATTTCAAGGAAATTACATTATGAATAGTGTTTTTAAGCCCCTATATTTAGATAAACTTAAAAAAAAAAACAAAACCCTAAATAACTTATGGGAGGTAATTATAATGGGCATTTTAAAATTTACAGAACTGAACAATAGCATAAATACTATACATATCAAAACATGAAGGATATGTCTGAATTACCATTTACAGCTAAACTTATGGCCTCAGACGCATTAAGGAAAAAACCTAAGTGAGTTGAATTAAACTCAAAATAGCAATAATATTAGTGATGGGCATGGTGGTACATGCCTGTGGTCCCAGCTACTTTGGAGCCTGAGGCCAGAGGATCACTTGAGCCCAGGAGTTCAAGACCAGCCTAGGTAACATAGTGAGACCCCCATCTCAAAAAAACAGTGGTGGTAGTGGTAATACTGCTGTGGTATAGTGGTGGTAATAGTATCAGTAGTAATAGTTAACCGTTGAGTGGTTTCTGTGTGCCAGTTGCTGTTCTAAACCGTTTCAATGTATAAACACATAACAAATCCATGTTTAGATATTACTCCCATGTCATAGACTGGAAACAGATACAAAGATATAAGACTTCCAAGGGTTTGAACGCAGGCAGTCTGGCTTCAGAGAAGAGAGAGAGAAGGAATATCAAAGGACCCCTAAAGAATGTAGAAGGGAGAAAAGAGCAAAGACAAGAGAAGTCATAAATGAAATGGAAAATAAAGAATCACTATATAGGAGCAAAAAAGATAAACCTCTAGCAATATTAATGAAGAAAAAATATTTACAGCAACAAAGAAGGTTTAACTACTAATGCAGTGGAGATTTAAAAATCATAAGAAATTATTATGAAAAGCTTTAACAATAAATTTGAAAGCTTAGATCAAATGAGTAATTTTCTGGAAAAGTATTATCTCAGTTTATTGTTGCTGTTGTAAGAAAACACTGCAGACTAGGTAATTTATAAACAATAGAATTTTATTTCTCATAGTTCTGGAGGCTGAAAAGTCCCAGGTCAGTGCACCCATAGGACTGATGTTTTGTGAAAGTCACTGTCTGTTTCCAAAATGACAGCATGTTGTTGCATCCTCCAGAGGAGAGGAACTCTGTCCTCACATAGCAGAAGAGCAGAAGAGAGTGAACTCACTTCCTCAAAAGTTCCACCCCTTCCCTCAAAAGACACTGGTAAAAGTTTATGAGAGTTTAACTTGTTTATTAAATTCAGGGTTACTATATGAAATCAAGGAAACCAAAAACTGGTTCTTTGAAAACGCTAGTGAAACTGAAAAGATCATCAGCACACATTAAGATAGAAAGAGATGGCACAAATTTTCAATAACAAAAATGAAAAAACGGCTGGGCACAGTGGCTCACGCCTGTAGTCCCAGCACTTTGGGAGGTCTAGGCGGGCAGATCACTTGAGGTCAGGAGTTCAAGACCAGCCTGTCTGGCATAGTGAAACCCCATCTCTATTAAAAATACAACAATGACAACAAAATATCAGCCAAGGGTGGTGGTCAGCTCCTGTAGTCCCAGCTACTCAGGAGGCTGAAGCATGAAAATTGCTTGAACCCAGGAGGCAGAGGTTGCAGTGAGCAGAGATCACGCCACTGCACTCCAGCCTGGGTGACAGACCAAGACTCTATGTCTCTGGAAAAAAAAGAGGAAACACTCCCCAACCCATTTCATGAAACCAGCATAAGTTGGATACCAAAACTAAGGATATTACGTGAAAGAAAAATTATAGGACCGTTTCTCTTATTAATATAGATATAAAAATCCTGAATAAGGCCAAGCATGATGGCTCACGCCTGTAATCCCAGCACTTTGGGACACCGAAGCAGGTGGATCACCTGATGTCAGGAGTTCGAGATCAGCCTGGCCAACATGGTGAAACCCCATCTTTACTACAAATACAAATATTAACCAGGCACAGTGACGCCGCGTACATGTAGTCCCAGCTACTCAGGAGGGTGAGGCTGGAGAATCACTTGAATCTGGGAGGCAGAGGTTGCAGTGAGCCAAGATTGCACCACTGCACTCCAGCCTGAGCAATAGAGCAAGACTCCGTCTCAAAAAAAAAAAAATCCTGAACAAAATATTAGCAAGTCAAATCCAGAGATAGATAAAAATTATATACATGATGATCATGCTGGATTTAATCTGAAAATTTAAGGTTGTTTAATATTTGAAAAAGGATCTGTGTAATATACCACCACATTAACAAAATATATGAGGAAAATCATCTCAAAAGATGTAAAGAGAGCATTTGAGGAAATTCATGCGTATATGATAAAACAACCAATTTTAAGCAAAGTAGGATTAGAAAGTAATTTCTTTAACACGATAGAGTATTATAAAAATCCTATAACAAATATCAAATTTAATGATTATCAAAAACCTTCCCCTTGAGATCCAGAAAAGGTACCCACCATCATCACTTCTATTCAGCTTTTCACTGTAGATTCTAATCAATAAGATCAAAGCAGAACTGAAGAAGATAGAGACACAAAAAACCCTTCAAAAAATCAATAAATCCAGGAGCTGGTTTTTTTTAAAAGATCAATAAAATAGTTATACCAGTGGTCAGACTAACAAAGAGAGAAGATTGAAATAGATGCAATAAAAAATGATAAAGGGGATATTATCACTGATCCCACAGAAACACAAACTACCATCAGAGAATACTACAATATTTGCAAACACCTCTATGCAAATAAACCAGTAAATCTAAAAGAAAAGGATAAATAACGGACACTTACACCCTCCCAAGACTAAACCAGGAAGAAGTGGAATTCCTGAATAGACCAATAACAAGGTCTGAAGTTGAGGCAACAATTAATAGCCTACCAATCAAAAAAAGTCCAGAACCAGACAGGTTCACAGCTGAATTCTACCAGAGGTACAAAGAGGAGTTGATACCATTCCTTCTGAAACTATTTCAAACAATATAAAAAGAGAGAATCCTCCCTAAATCATTTTATAAGACCAACATCATCCTGATACCAAAACCTGGCAGAGATGCAACTAAAGAAAATTTCAGGCCAATGTCCATGAACATTGATGCAAAAATCTATAAAATACTGACAAACCGAATCCAACAGCACATCCAAAAGCTTATCCATCACAATCAAGTCGGCTTCATCCCAGGGATGCTGGTTCAACATCCGCAAATCCATAAACGTAATCCATCACATAAACAACCAAAGACAAAAACCACATGATTATCTCAATAGATACAGAGAAAGCCTTCAACAAAATCCAACAGTGCTTTATGCTGAAAACTCAATAAACTAGGTATCGATGGATTGTATCTCAAAATAATAAGAACTATTTATGACAAACCCAGCAGCCAGTATCATACTGAACGGGCAAAAATTGGAAGCATTCACTTTGACAACTGGCACAAGACAAGGATGCCCTCTCTCACCACTCCTATTCAACATAGTGTTGGAAGTTCTGGCTAGAGTCATCAGGCAAGAGAAAGAAATAAAGGGTATTTGAATAGGAAGAGAGGATGTCAAATTGTCCCTTTTTGCACATGACATGATTGTATATTTAGAAAACCCCTTTGTCTCAGCCCAAAGTCTCCTTAAGCTGATAAGCAACTTCAGCAAAGTCTCAGGATACAAAATCAATGTGCAAAAATCACAAGCATTCCTATACACCAGTAATAGACAAACAGAGAGCCAAATCATGAGTGAACTCCTATTCACAATTGCTACAAACAGAATGAAATACCTAGGAATACAACTTACAAGGGATGTGAAGGACCTCTTCAAGGAGAACTACAAACCATAGCTAAAGGAAATAAGAGAGGACACAAACAGATGGAAAAACATTCCATGCTTATGGTTAGGAAGAATCAATATCATGAAAATGGCCATACTGCCCAAAGTAAGTTATAGATTCAATGCTATCCCCATCAAGTTACCAATGATTTTCTTCACAGAATTGGAAAAAAACACCAAAAAAGAGCTTGCATAACCAAGACAATCCTAAGCAAAAAAAAAAAAAAAAAAAGCAAAGCTGGAGGCATCATGCTACCTGACTTCAAACTATATTACAAGGCTACTGTAATCAAAACAGCATGGTTCTAGCACCAAAACAGATTTGTAGACCAATGGAACAGAACAGAGGCCTCAGAAAGAATGCCGCCCAACTGCAACCATCGGATCTTTGATAAACCTGACAAAAGCCAAGCAGTGGGGAAAGGATTCCCTATTTAATAAATGATGTTGGGAAAACCGGCTATCCATGTGCAGAAAGCTGAAACTGGATCCCTTCCTTACACCTTATACAAAAATTAACTCTAGGTGGATTAAAGATTTAAACATGAGGCCTTAAAAACTCTAGAAGATTCTAATCAACAAAATAAAGCACAGAAAAGGAAATAAATAATACAGAGATTGGAAAGGAAGAAATATAACTGATAAGCTGATATTATTTATAGACAATGTGCTTTTTTTTTTTTTGCGGCGGCGTTTCGCTCATGTTACCCAGGCTGGAGTGCAATGGCACGATCTCGGCTCACCGCAACCTCCGCCTCCTGGGTTCAGGCAATTCTCCTGCCTCAGCCTCCTGAGTAGCTGGGATTACAGGCACGCACCACCATGCCCAGCTAATTTTTTGTAGTTTTTTAGTAGAGACGGGGTTTCACCATGTTGACCAGGATGGTCTCGATCTCTTGACCTCGTGATCCACCCGCCTCGGCCTCCCAAAGTGCTGGGATTACAGGCGTGAGCCACCGCGCCCGGCCCGACAATGTGCTTTTATATGTAGAAAACTCAAAACAATTTATAAACAAATGTATGTTGCAAAAGTCATTACATGCAAGATTTATATAAAAGTTATATTTTGTGTATAGTAGCAATAAACAGAAAAACTTTTAAAAAGAAACTTTAATAGCATAAAGACATCAGATACTTTGAAAATTTCTTACAAAAGATTTATAACACGTGGACACAGGGAAGGGAGCATCACACACTGGGGTCTGTGCCAAGGGAGGGACAACAGAGGGGAGTTTTGGGAGTTCGGGGAGGGATAACATGGGGAGAAATGCCAGATATAGGTGACTGAGGGATGGAGGCAGCAAACCACATTGCCATGTGTGTACCTATGCAACAGTCCTGCATGATCTGCACAAGTACCCCAGAATCTAAAGTACAATTAAAAAAAAAAGATTTATAAGAACCTCTATAAACTACAAAATATTGTTGACAGAAATTAGATAATATATAAATCCATGTCCATGGATTGGAATGCGCAATATTTTAATGATGTCAGTTCTTCCCAGATTAATCCAGAACTTCATTGCCATCCCAGTTATAATCCCACAGTGTTTTGGGGTTTTGGGTGGAAACTGATAAGCTGACTCTAAAATGTGTATGGAAACTGCAAAGGAATAAGAATAGCCAAGACGATTTATAAGAAAAATAAACTGTAAAGACTTCTATCAGATATCAAGATTTATTATAATGCTCTTATAGGTTTGCCTTGGAAATGGGGAGATGGTACGGTTTTCCACATGCAGTTAGCCATAAATTCTAGCTACCATGCTTCTCTTATGTCCCTGATTTCTCTTTACCTTTTACAAGTCCAGTTTATCAATCAGTAGATTGCTTCCTGTTGCCTTCTTTATGCAGGGCCTCTATACTTTGAGATACACGTGGTATTTTTGCCCTAATCTGTTCCTGATAACGAAATCGATTCAAAAGCTAGTCAGTAGTTTTCCTGCAATTGTTCTGTGAAGAAAGCCTGCAGTAACATTTTTGTTACGGTTTGTACACCCCAACCTCCCACCTCTCATGATTATAACTCATATCTCAACAGATTATAAATCATCTCATGTCATTTACCTTCAGGGTAATTGAAATAGTCACAACTCTAGGTATTAAATTGAATAATGCAAGATCAGTTGAATGTGTTAACTACCAAATGAATAAGTGAAATGAAAGTGAATACTGCCAATAGATGAAGGCTAGAAAAAAAGAGGTTGCCTTCTTTATTTATTTTTTATTTATGTATTTATTTTAATTTTTTGAGATGGGAGTCTTGCACTGTCGCCAGGCTGGAGTGCAGTGGTGCGATCTGAACTCATTGCAACCTCTGACTCCCAAGTTCAAGCGATTCTCCTGCCTAAGCCTCCTAAGTCCCTGGGATTACAGGCATGCACCACCAAGCCCAGCTAATTTTTGTATTTTTAGTAGAGACGGAGTTTTACCATGTTGGCCAGGATGGTCTCAATCTCCTGACCTTGTAATTCACCCTCCTAGGCCTCCCAAAGTACTGGGATTACAGGCGTGAGCCACCTCACCCATTCCGGTTGACTTCTTTAAACTTTCCTTTTCATTCTCTCTAGGTTTATTATAACTAGCTCTAATAGTTTCATTTGCTTATAATAGTGGTAATAAATTAATGATATAAAAATATAAACTGTAAAAAATAAAATAGTTGAGAAATTGAAACCCACAAATGAGCATTGGACTAGTGAAGCAAAAGGGACTCATCTTGGTGTTTCATTTGACTTATAGTAGAGAATTAAAATATACACTCTAGTTTTTCTTGATTGAAATACCCTTTTGTGATTAAGAAATGTTATTGTTGGCCGGGCGCGGTGGCTCACGCCTGTAATCCCAGTACTTTGGGAGGCCGAGGCGGGTGGATCACGAGGTCAAGAGATCGAGACCATCCTGGTCAACA
>NW_016107324.1:11766940-11770484 GCF_001604975.1 Cebus imitator | reverse complement strand
CTCGCTCTGTCACTCAGGCTGGAGTGTAATGGCATGATTTCGGCTCACTGCAACCTCTGCCTCCCGGGTTCAAGCAATTCTCCTGCCTCAGCCTCCCAAGTAGCTGGGACTACAGGTGCATGCCACCACACCTGGCTAATTTTTGTTTTTTTAGTGGAGACGGGGTTTCACTATGTTGGCCAGGCTTGTCTTGAACTCCTGACCTCGTGATCTGCCTGCCTCAGCCTCACAAAGTGCTAGGATTACAAGCATGAGCCACAGCACCTGCCCTTAATTTTTGTATTTTTAATAGAGACAGGGTTTCAACATGTTGGCCAGGATGGTCTCCATCTCCTGAGTTTGTGGTCCACCCACCTTGGCCTCCCAAAGGTCTGAGCCACTGCACCTGGCCAAAATTTAACAGTTTTAAATCTACATGCTTAGCCCTCATTTTGCACCTAGAGTCTAGATCCATATAGCCATGTGTCTATAAAACATTTTCATTTGGATGTCATACTATAGCCCCAAATTCAGTTTATCTAAAGCATCATTTGTGTTCTCATACCTTCCCAATTTGGGGTATAGGTAGCATTAATTTTAGTTTCCAGGCTAGGATTTGGAATCATCTTTTGACTCTTTCTGCTCCATTACGCCATATATTCATTTTGTCATTTTCAAATGTATCCGATTCATCCGTTTCTAACATTTCCTCCATTTTCGTACTATAAGTCCTCGTAGCTTCTTATCTAAATAGATACTGGAGCTACTGTAGGGCATAAGGCAGATTATGTTTCTGTTTTCAGGGATCTTAAAAGAAATCTTGACTACTGCTATTGCCTCCTTATGTTCAAACTCACTCTATCAAGAGGAAGCCAATTAAAGCCACTGTCTCCATGTTTGGGTGTTACTTTCTAGAGCACTGTGCAATAGCACACATAGCATCACTTCCTAATTACTTACTTATCTGTTTTCCTTACTATACTCAGTTATAGGAGATAAAGATAGGATGTTATTTTTGCTTTATATTTTTATTTTTGAGACAGGGTCTCATTTTGTCACCCAGGCTGGAATGCACTGGTATGATCAGAGTTTATTGCAGCCTGAAACTCCTAGTCTGAAGCCTCCTGAGTAGCTGAGACTACAGGTGTGCGCCACCATGTCCAACCGTAGATTTACTTTTGTATCACAGTGCATAGTGCAATACCTATCACATATATCAGTGAACCATAGATGGATGAAATAGCATTTTAATTTCATATATTTTGTCATTGGATTTAAACAATGACTTGATAAAGTGAATATAGGAGACCTTTTTTTTTTTTTTTTGAGACGGAGTTTTGCTCTTGTTGCCCAGACTGGAGTGCAATGGGGCAGTCTTAGCTCACTGCAACCTCTGCCTCCCGGGTTCAAGCAATTCTCCTGCCTCAGCCTCCCAAGTAGCTGAGATTACAGCTGCCTGCCACCACAGCGAGCTAATTTTTTGTATTTTTAAGAATATGGGGTTTCACCATGTTGGCCAGGCTGGTCCACCTGCCTCAGGTGATCCATCTGAGGTGTTGGGCCACCATGCCTGGCTCTGTAATTATCTAAATTTGCTTGTTCAAACTTATTCTAACTTTCTCATATAAATCCAGTCAAATTAATCTCTTTACTACCTTCTGAATACCCCATCTTTGTTCTTACCTGTTCTTTCAGTGCTTGTTTCTCTCTGTCATAGTCTAATGTAATGCCTTCTTTTTGAGACTTTCCCTTCTCTCACATTGACATGTTGCTCTTAAATGTTGAATGATTTATCAGTCTGTTATATTGATCAGTATTATGCATCTTTGTCTGTACCATTATATTCATTCAATGTTTGATGCAAAGTTTGTCTGATTTCCTTGACTGGCAACTCTGTGTAGTTGGTTCTGTGTTTATCAACTTTTGTTGTCAATGAGAATGTGGGAAACCCAGTATTAAAGTTTAGCTATAAATGTTTCTCCAAACATGATAATTCTGTACATATAATAGAACAGATCACTATTTAACTATGGACAATTGTGTCATTATTCTTGTTACTGCTATTTTTATTATCTCTGAGTGTCACTGTAATTATGGTATTAAAATTTTGTGTAAATTTAGGCTAGTCAGATCATCAGTTAAACACCTAAAAGGAAATTTTAAATTGTTCTGTTGGAATATTATAATAGGTACAAGTGGGACATTTCTTTATTCCATATTTGACAATATTAGTAAATGATGTATATTTTGTAGTGCCTTGTCTTGGCCTAATTTTTTGAATCTTCTGTATTTCATAACTCTGATTTAAAAATGAAAGCCTGCTGCAGTGGATCATGCCTATAAGCTCAGCACTTTGGGAGGCCAAGGCGAGTGGATCATCTAAGGTCAGGAGTTCGAGACCAGCCTGGCCAACATGGTGAAACCCCATCTCTACTAAAAATATAAAAATTAGCCAGGCATGGTGGTAGGCACCTGTAATCCCAGCTACTTGGTGGGGGGTGGGGGTCTGAAGCAAGAGAATTGCTTGAACCTGGGAGGCAGAGTTGCAGTGAGCCAAGATCGCGTCACTGCACTCTAGTCGGGGCGACAGTGAGACTCCATCATACACACACACACACACAAAAGCAAACATTTTCTTGGAGGAAATAGTGTACTTTGAAAAACTCACTAGTAACTACCATATTTGTATGTTTTAAACAGCAGTTTCACGTTGCATAAAGATGACTAACAGCTGTTTTATCCATAAGCAAATACTGCATATTGCAGAAAAGACAATATAGATTTCTGTAAATCTGTTTTTACTTCTTACATTGACATCATTTATTTTATTATTCGAAAAAAAGATTTAAAAAAAAATGTCTGTTTTATAATTAGGATATAGAGTGTTTCTTACAAATAGCCTACGTAGTCTCTTCTATGTTTCTTTTCTCTATTTCATCTACTTTTGTATTTATTTATTATACATACTCAAGTTTGTACTAAAATAGTTTTAAGTTGAATTCATGTTCTTTTTATTGGCCTCAGTTACTCCAGTTACTTCAGTCTCCTGTTGTCCCCACACCCTTTCTTCTTTAAAAGCCTCTGTAAGTGCAATTTGTTCATTAACAATTTTCCTGATGGACTCTATACCCAGCTATTAGAAATACATTGCCTTGATGATGTGATGAACCATCTATAGAATTAACCAGTACCCTCATAATTCTATTTGTACTTAACGTTCCTTTCCAAGCAAAGGAAACTGTTAATTTTTTTCCTTAGTGTTTCATTGCAATATAAATTTTATTTATTTATTTATTTTTTAATTTTTAGAGATAGGGTCTTGCCGTTGCCTAGGCTGGGGTGCAGTGGCAAAATCATAGCTCACTATAACCTCAAACTCCTGGCCTCAAGTGATCCTCCTGTATCAGCCTCACAAGTAGATGGGACTACAGACACACGCCAGCCACCAAGCCTGATTAATTATTTTTTTTAAGAGATGAGGTCTCGGCCGGGCGCGGTGGCTCAAGCCTGTAATCCCAGCACTTTGGGAGGCCGAGGCGGGTGGATCACGAGGTCAAGAGATCGA
>NW_016107324.1:11762960-11766165 GCF_001604975.1 Cebus imitator | reverse complement strand
AGACAGAATCTTACTCTGTCGCCAGGCTGGAGTATAGTGGCTAATCTCGGCTCACTGCAACCCCCACCTCCCGGGTTCAAGTGATTCTCCTGTCTCAGCCTTCCAAGTAGCTGGGACTACAGGCAGGCACCAGCATGCCCAGCTAATTTTTGTATTTTTAGTAGAGACAGGGTTTCACCATGTTGGCTAGAATAGTCTCTATCTCTTGACCTTGTGATCCACCCACCTCAGCCTCCCAAAGTGCTGAGATTACAGACGTTTGCCACCTTGCCCGGCCTAACATTTTGATCTTCAATGTCTAACTGTTGAATAAATTTCTATAGTAGGTATTATGTTTATTTATCTTGATTTCTTTCTTTCTTTTTTTTCTACAGTAGGTATTGTGTTTATCTTCTTGATTTCTTTTCTTTTCTTTTTTGAAATGGACTCTTGCTTTTGTTACCCAGGCTGGGGTGCAGTGGCACGATCTCTGCTCAGTGCACCCTCCGCCTCCCAGGTTCAAGCAGTTCTCCTGCCTCAGCCTTTTGTGTAGCTGGGATTACAGGTGCCTGCCACCACACCCAGCTAATTTTTGTATTTTCTGTAGAGATGGGGTTTCACCATGTTTGCCAGGATGGTCTTGAACTACTTACCTCAGGTGATCCGCCCATCTCAGCCTCCCAAAGTCCTGTGATTGCAGGTGTGATCTACAGCACCCAGCTTGTCTTGGCTTCTAATGGTTATAAATGTGTACAATATAATGGCCTGATGTAGGTCAAATTTCTTAAGCTTCCACTGACTTTTTAAAAAATCTGGCTTAGGAAATGAGAAGAGATAAACCAGAATTACATGGGATTTTTTTTTAAAACCACTGGGGATTCTGATGGCTTACTTTCTTTGCCATCCCTTTTTGGAAATCCAAAATGCATGCCACCATACCCAGCTAATTTTTGTATTTTTTATAGAGACAGGGTTTCACCATGTTGCCCATGCTGGTCTCGAACTCTTGAGCTCAAGTAATCCACTCACCTCAACCTCCCAAAGTTCTACGATTATAACCAGGCCTAGATTTTCAAATTTTAAATATGTATCATCTCTAGTAATAAAATAATTTATTCTCCTAAAGTGTTAAATTAGACTTACTTATATTAGAGAAGTTTTTGGTTATTAGGAAAACAGTCCTAAAAATGGTGCCAATTTATTTAAGAAATCATTCAAATCTTAAGTGTCAAGCACTAAAGTTAACACAAGAGAAATTCTTAGTAAAAGTTATATATTTTCACAGTCTTCGCTCTTAAATACTTTTGTCTTGGATAACCTTCGCAAAATGTATCCTTTTATATCCAGTACCCTAAAAGTTGCCAGGTTTCACTTGTCTACTTTCTAGTCTGCCTTCAGTATAGATTCCTTCTTTTTTTCTCTCTTTACTTTTGAATTAATCCTCTACCTACTTCACAGGCCGGTTCTTTGATGAGAATGAATCCCCTGTTGATCCGCAGCATGGCTCTAAACTGGCGGATTATAATGGGGATGATGGTAACGTAGGTGAGTATGAGGCAGACAAGCAGGCTGAGCTGGCTTACAATGAGGAAGAAGATGGTGATGGTGGAGAGGAAGACGTCCAAGGTGAGCGTGGGCCTGGCCTCCATGCTGTAACCGTCAAACCCAACTCTTAAGTTTTTTGGTTGAATTTGTGTAGAATTTCCCCCACTTATTATTAGCAGTATAACCTCAATTTTTTTTTTTTCTTTTCCTGGAGACAGAGTTTCACTCTTGTTGCCCAGGCTGGAGTGCAATGGCGTGATCTTGGCTCACTGCAACCTCTGCCTCCTGGGTTCAAGCCTCCTGCCTCAGCCTCCCGAGTAACTGGGATTACAGGCATGTGCCACCAAGCCCAGCTAATTTTGTATTTTTAGTAGAGATGGGGTTTCTCCATGTTGGTCAGGCTGGTCTCGAACTCTCGACCTCAGGTGATCCACCTGCCTTGGCCTCCCAAAGTGCTGGGATTACAGGCATGAGCCACTGAGCCCAGCCAACCTCACTGTTAATACAAAGAGGTTCTGTGCACTTTTTCAGTTTTATTTTGAAAACTATTTTATGATAGTTGTAAATGTGCAAATTATTTTGATTTTTAAAATTTTGGTCATCTTATGTATATTATTCATACAGCTACAATGTAAAACTCAGAATCTTAACAAATTTTAGAATTAAATTGTTTAGAATGACTCTAGACTTTACCTAAGGCAAATGCTTCTAGAAAATATACTTTTCCAATTTCTAATTTGAAAACATTTCATTATTTCAGGTACAAATATTGCCCAGGTAGCTTTTTCATTATAAGGAAAGCCACAAAGGGAATGGTCTTCTCCACACTGAAGATAAGATTATTTCACCACTCACATAGCAGAGGAAGGCTATTTTTGAATTTTTTCTGAGAGGCTTAAAATTTATATTTAACAATCAGTATGTGAAGATTTATTTTACATTTAATACACAGATTCAACATATTTTTCTTATTCACTGTGTTACTTCTGCTGAGCATTTAACTTAGTGAAAGTTCACAGTCTACCTGTATGCATGCAGCCCTACCCATGCATGCATATCAGAGTGTTTTGTTTTATTGCAAGTTTTTAGGCCAGTTTTCTGCCTGCTTATATTGTTTATTGTTTAGTAGTATTTGTGGAGCTATTTCTCTTTTCTACAAAAGTTGATTGTGACCTTAGTGTATGATAAATTAAATTTTTATGTGATGCATGGAAATTTTTCATTGTATCCTGTTTTGATTTCTTCCTTAGCTGTTTTTAAAGTAATTAAATTTTTATTTAGGTTCATGACAAGCATTGTTTTTATAAAACCCAGAAGAAAATATAGTTGTTGTAGAAAATTATATGGTTTGTAGAAAAAAGGGAAACTAGCGCACGACTCTGACTGCTACCTAGGCACTGTTCTAATAGTTCATTTTAATTTTGGAAAAATATGATTGTTGGGGATAGAAAAGATTAATATGTGCTAGGACTTATATAAGGTTATATTTATAAGAATTTCTCAAACATGGCCGGGCGTGGTGGCTCAAGCCTGTAATCCCAGCACTTTGGGAGGCCGAGGCGGGTGGATCACGAGGTCAAGAGATCGAGACCGTCCTGGTCAACATGGTGAAACCCCGTCTCTACTAAAACTATAAAAAATTAGCTGGGCATGGTGGTGCGTGCCTGTAATCCCAGCTACT
>NW_016107324.1:11760168-11762815 GCF_001604975.1 Cebus imitator | reverse complement strand
ATATAAATATAACCTTACAATATTATGTACTTTTTTTATAATCTCATCCTTTTTTAATAAATTTTAACATTTTTTTCTCATTTTTTTATTTGTTTGGATTATATTTATTTGCAATTATTTATAATGTTTTAAGACTTTTTCATGTGTGTATATCATATCACCAATTAGATTGTAAGCTCTTGGAGGGCAGGAATTTTTATTTATTTTGCCTTCTATTTTGTTTGTATCCTTTTCTACCTTCACACACACCCCCCACAGTACTTTGTACACAGGGCCCTCAATAAATATTAACTGATAATTGTATGCTTTTCTCATTGAGCTCTTGTTATATAACTGTGACTAGGGTAATAACCCTTTAACTTCTGGTCTCATAAGCTTGCTTGGTTTACACTTTAAATATTCCCTAATTTTTTAAGGGCGTTTTCATCTCATTGGATAATTTTGAAGTTTTTATTATAGCAGTTTATCTCAATCTTTGTTATCAATCATTTCTTATATTTTTGTCTATCTGAAAGTTGATAACTGTCACAATATTTTAATATTTGTATGGGTTTTAATCTATTGTAAGTAAATTTATTTTCAGTACCTTCTCTCTCCCTTTATTGTACCCTTCTCCTTCTTCCTCCCCTGATTCTCGTTGCCACCTTCTACTTCAAGTCCCCAAGACCCTCATGTTGCCCTCCCATTTCTTTCACAAGAAAATAAATTCACTGATTCTAAGGAATGTAAGGAAATGACAAAAGATGATGTCCTCAGTGAAGTAGGGAAGGGGTTGTTACATTTTTTGATTTCCCTATTTGCAAGTGAATCTTACTTGATCTGAGTGTTGCCATTTAACATTTCTTGTCTCATTCTGGTGTTCTCTGGATGATAGTGGCAGGAGGATAGGGCACCTACAAAGGGGACCAAGAACAAAAAAATGCAGGAACATCAGCTCCAACAAATAAAAAGGGATTAAGTTTGGGTGAACTGACTAAAAAGAATACTGAGGAGACTTAAATAATTGTTGACATGTTTCCAGGAATTCTTTTTTTTGTTTGTTTTTGTTTTTGTTTTTGTTTTGTTGTTGTTGTTGTTGTTGTTGTTGAGACAGAGTCGTGCTCTGTCGCCCAGGCTGGAGTGCAGTGCCACAGTCTTGGCTCACTGCAGTCTTCAACTCCCAGGTTCAATCGATTTTCGGACCTCAGCCTCCCAAGTAGCTGGGACTACAGGCATGCACCACCACATCCAACTAAGTTTTGTATTTTTAGTAGAAACGAGATTTCACCATGTTGCCAAGGCAGGTCTCGAACTTCTGACCTCAAGTGATTCACCCGCTTCAGCCTCCTAAAATACTGGGATTACAGGCATGAGCCACCATACCTGTCCATCCAAGGATTCTTTAGGTGTATTATTAACTGTCTAAAAAGTGGCAGGAGGAAATTATGGCTGTTCCCTAACTTATTAACAACTTGGATTCCAAATGTTTGTTACTAACTCAAAACAGGTAACAGAATACTTCATTGTGCCAATGTGGAAATAATGGTTGGGTTCCCAGTACAGTTTGCACTTGTAGCCAAAACAAGCAATAAAATAGAATAGAAAAAAAGTTAGTCGGTCAGGTGTGGTGTCTCACGCCTGTAATCTTAGCACTTTGGGATGCCAAGGTGGGCAGATCACCTGAGATCAAGAGTTTGAGACCAGCCTGGCCAACATGGTGAAACCTCATCTCTACTAAAAAATACAAAAATTAGCTGGGCATGGTGGCAGGTGCCTGTAATCCTAGCTACTTGGGAGGCTCAGGCAGAATTTCTTGAACCTAGGAGGCAGAGGTTGTGGTGAGCTGAGATTGTGCCATTGCACTCCAGCCTGGGTAACAGAATAAGACTCTGTCTCAAAAGAAAGAAAGAAATGTTAGTCTAGAATCAAGAGATAGGCTGTGTATTGCTTTCCAAGTCACAAACTCTCTGGGCCACAATTTCTTCATCTGTTTGAAGACTGTTGAACTGGAATAAATGATCTTTCTCAGTTTTAAAATTCTGTGGCCACATTCAAGTTGGAATCACTATATATAACACAAGTATAATGGGAAAATATGTTTCAGATTTCAGGATGTCTGAAACATATCTATTCCCAAATCCATGAAAGAAAGTAGAAACTTTATTGCCACCATTGTGACTCTACAGGCCAAAGATAACAAAAAATGAAGCACACATTTAATGTTCTATAGGTAGGAGCTCTTCTCTGCTCTCTCTAGTAGTAGGAGTAGTCTTTTAAGTTGTGAGGTACCTAGGATTAGAGATTCCAGCTGCAGAATAAGATTCTGGCTTCACCTAAGTACACTTTGGCTTTGGTCTCCAAAACTGTGTATTATGAATTCAGGCTTTGGCAGCATATCTGCCAATAGGGAGCTGAAGGATTCCAGCCTTATCTGTGATACCTGTTCATTACATATTAATCACTGGGGTCAGCACTACTTGTAAAGTGTTTTGTAGAATTGAGGCCTATTTTTCCTTTGTTTACAATTATATATATAGATTAAAATATGACATATTTTAATTAATATTTTAATTTTAACTTATATTTTAATTTTAATTAATAAACTACAACTTAAATTAATAATTAAAATATAACATATTTTAATCTGTTTTTTTTTTTTTTTTTTTTT
>NW_016107324.1:11751453-11760013 GCF_001604975.1 Cebus imitator | reverse complement strand
TTGACCAGGATGGTCTCGATCTCTTGACCTCGTGATCCACCCGCCTCGGCCTCCCAAAGTGCTGGGATTACAGGCTTGAGCCACCGCGCCCGGCCTTAATCTGTTTTCTAATTTATTATAGATATATCTAGATAATTTTTTACAGATAAAAATTATATATAAACATTTATATAAAAACGTTTACATATTTATAATACATTTATATCTTTCTATTGATATATAAATGGTTATATTTTTAATATATGTATATTATGTGTGTGTGTGTGTGTGTGTGTGTGTGTGTGTGTGTGTGTGTATTTTTTTTAGACAGGGTCTGCCTCTGTCACCCAGGCTGCAGTGCAGTAGCGTAATCGTGGCCCACTGCAGCCTCAACCTCCTGGGCTCAAGAGATCCTCCTACCTCAGCCTCCTGAGTATTTAGGACCACAGGCATGCATCGCCACACCTGGCTAGTTTTTTGTATTTTTTTTTTCGTAGTGGCGGGGTTTAGCCATGTTTCCCAGGCTGGTCTTAAACTCTTGGACTCAAATAATCAGGATGCCTAGGTCTCCCAAAGGGCTGGGATTATTGGCATGAGCCACTGCACCTGTCTCCTCACTGGCTTTTTGCCTCAAGAAGTTATTGCTTGGTAGAGCTTTCTTTTTTGCTGTTTGTGGGGTTTTTTTGTTGTTGTTGTTAATTTTTTAATTTTCTAAGATGGAGTCTTGCTGTGTTGCTCAGGCTGGTCTCAAACTCCTGAGCTCAAGCTATCCACTTGCCTCAGCCTCCCAAAGTGCTGGGATCACAGGTGTGAGCCACTGCACTCAGCTGGTAGAGGTTTCTTTAATGGAGGTAGCCTTTCTTGACTTCAGAGGGAATTTAGGAATTATTTAATAAATTATTGCTATCTTTAAAATTATATTTCCTCTAATGCTCATTTTACCTTGATGAACTATTTAATATTTTGCTGCTTCCTAAAATGAACTATATAAGTTTCTATAACTATATTTAGTGGTTATCCATTATTCTACATTAGATTTGGTTAGATGATTTCATAATCACATACTACTACTTTACAGATAAAGGCAAATAGGTTGTTGGTAGAAACATGAATTCTGGATAGAATAGCTACACTGAATTTAAAAGTCCTATGAAATTCTGAAAACAATGTGAAGATACCATATTAAAACTTTGCTAACATATAAATTAATAAAACAAAAAAACCTCTTTATATTTATCGAGGACATTGCAAGTAATGACTGTCTTCACATATATTATTTTGCGGTAGGAAACACAGTTATTTCTATTTTCCTGAGAAAATAATTAGAGGTCCATATAATTTTAGGAACTAGATCATGTTTGTTAAGTACCTGAGATGGGAGTAGATTTGTTTTTCTGTTCCTGGACATTTGCTCTTATCCTAATTTCACTTTATATTTGTTCACTTAAAAATCCCAAAAAGTGGCCGGGTATGGTGGGGTCATTTCTGTAGTCCAAGCACTTTGGATGGCCAAGGCGGGTGGATCACCTGTGATCAGGAGTTTGAGACCAGCCTGGCCAACATGGTCTCACAAAGTATCCCATCTCTACTAAAAATACAAAAAAAATTTAGCCAACCCAGTCATAGTGGTGGCCGCCTATAATCTCAGCAACTCGGGAGGCTCAGGCAGGAAAATTGCTGGAACTTGGGAGACAGAGGTTCCAGTGAGTTGAGATTGCACCATTGCATTCCAGCCTGGGCCATCAACAGTGAGACTCCACCTAAAAAAAAAAAAAAAAAAAAATCCCGAAAAGTAAAGACACCTTTTCTTTTCAATAACTTTCCTGTTAAATTTCTAGAAAATTATCCACTGCTCCATGATGATTAAGCCTTAATTTAATTATGTTTTTTTTTTTGTTTTTGAGACGGAGTTTCACTCATGTTACCCAGGCTGGAGTGCAATGGCACGATCTCGGCTCACCGCAACCTCCGCCTCCTGGGTTCAGGCAATTCTCCTGCCTCAGCTTCCTGAGTAGCTGGGATTACAGGCACGCACCACCATGCCCAGCTAATTTTTTGTATTTTTAATAGAGACGGGGTTTCACCATGTTGACCAGGATGGTCTCGATCTCTTGACCTCATGATCCACCCGCCTCGGCCTCCCAAAGTGCTGGGATTACAGGCTTGAGCCACCGCGCCCGGCCCTCGATTTAATTATGTTAAAGTCCTAAAAGATGTATTTATAGCCATAGGATGAGGTTCTATAATGTGGATCCTAAGGAGAGCTTTCTAGAGAGATGCCTGTGATTATTTTCCCTTTTAAAACCAAAGATAATTTTTTTTAAGTATAGAGTTATTTGATAAATTGATTAGCATGCATATAAAGTAAAAGTGTGAAAATGGATATAATTTCAGGTTTAATACATATTAAGACAGATTTGGTTAACCAAAAAAGAAGAGAAAAAGAATAAAATAAAAAGAAAAAAAAAAGATTTGGGATTATCATACCTAGTGGATTATACTATTTAAAAATAGGTCATTTGTTAAGAATATGGAGAGGCTGGGTGCAGTGGTCACAGCTATAATCCCAGCACTTTGGGAGGCTAAGATGGGCGGATTGCTTGAACCCAGATGTTCAAGACCAGCCTGTACAACGTGGTGAAACCCTGTCTCTACGGAAAAAAAAAAAAAAAAAAGCAAAAATTAGCCAGGTGTGGTGGTGTGTGCCTATAGTCTCAGCTACTCAGAAAGCTAAGGTGAGAGGATCCCTTGAGCCCTAGAAAGTCGAGGCTGCAGTGAGCCGAGATTGTTCCACTGTACTCCAACCTGGGTGATGGGAGTGAGACCCTGTCTAAAAAACAAAAGGTGCAAATGGTTGCCTGAAATTCTAGAAATGAAAATTTGTGTAAGTTCCACAGGAAAGATGTTGAGAAAGAAAGTTGGTTTGTTTGACCTTTTTCTTTTCTTTTCTTCTTTCTCTCTCTCTCTCTCTCTTTCTCTCTCATTCTGTCGCTCCGTTGAGATTTTTTTCTTTTGAGATGGGTTTAGCTCTGTTACCCAGGCTGGGGTGCAGTGGTGTGATCTGTGCTCACTGCAACCTCAGCCTCTCAGGCTCAGGCAATCCTTCTACCTCAGCCTCCTCAGTAGCTGGGACTACAGCTACACACAAACACACCTTACTAAACTTTGTTATTTTTAAAAGAGACTGGGTTTCAGCATGTTGCCCAGGCTGGTGTTGAACTCCTGAGATCAAGTGATCTGCCTGCCTCAGCCTTCCGAAGTGCTGGGATTGCAAGCTTGCACAACCATGCCCGGCCTATTTGGCATTTTTGAAAGAAGAAAGTTTTAGAGCGTAAAACTTCTCATGCCTAAAGTAATAGATTTCAGAAAACTATAGTATACATATGAATTTAGATTCCAATGTGTAACTTTCTTTATATTAACAAAAATTAAGCTATTGGGTAATAGTATCTGTGAACTAGAATGTAGGAAAAGTGATTTTTTAAGTCTGCAGAGGAGCCAAAAGACACCATAAAAATCCATGTACTCCAAAGGGATTCTCCAAGGCTCTGGTCAAAATACTTTTCATTCTTATTCTAATATAATTTTAATACCCTTGGCCGAAGCCAGCAGATCACTTGAGCCTGGGAGTTCTAGAACAGCCTGGGCAACATGGCAAAAACCCATCTTTACAAAAAATACAAAATGAAGCTAGGTGTGGTGGCATGCACCTGTGGCCCTAGCTACCTGGGAGGCTGAGATGGGAGGATCACTTGAACCCAGGAGGTTGAGGCTGCAAGTTGGCCATGATATCACCACTGCATTCGAGCCTGGCCAACAGAGCAAGATTCTGTCTCAAAAAACGGCAACAATAACAACCTCTTGAGCAGTCTCATTTTAAAACCTGTAATTTGCAGCAAAATTAGAAAAGAAGGATTGCTACTGGCACATAAATCGACAACAAAGCAAAGTGACAACTCATAGCCAAGAAAGAGCCAGAAAAATATGTAGTAGCCAAATAAACTTCATAGCACTATTTGGAGAATTTAATATAGCTACTCAAAGAGGCTTTGAAGATTTTATTAACAGTAATCTTTTTTTTTTTTTCTGTTTAGTTAAGAAAAGTTTAAATTTTGGTTGTTATACTCCATTTAGGAAGCCAAGAGTAAGCTATTTGCAGAGAAGCAAAGAAATTCACTAAAATGTTAAATGTTGGGATCATGGTGACTTTTACTTTTCTATCTTTTATAATTTTTACATTACCAATATGGGATACTTTTTTAATTACAAAAAAAAAATTGATTTTTAAAAGCCTGAAAATGTGTACAGAAAGGTTTCTACCAAAGCTTTAATTTAAAGGACTAACCTTCATCTATATAGAAATAATATATTTAGGCTGGGCGCTGTGGCTCATGCCTGTAATCTCAGCACTTTAGGAGGCCGAGGCAGCAGATCACCTGAGGTCAAGAGTTCGAGACCAGCCTGGCCAATGTGGTGAAACCCCATGTCTACTAAAAATACAAAAATTAGCTAGGCGTGGTGGCAGGTGCCTGTAGTCCCAGCTACTTGGGAGGCTGAGGCAGGAGAATCGCTTGATCCTGGGAGGTGGAGGTTGCGGTGAGCTGAGATCGTGCCATTGCACTCCATCCTGGGTGACAGAGTGAGACTCCATCTCAAAAAAATTAAGAAATAGAACAATATTTGTACTTTTCACTCTTTAAGCATCTAAGAAATAGAACACTATTTGTACTAGGTGTAAAATAACAAGCAGAAACCTATCTTAAGGCTGAGAAAAACAGACATTAATTGGATTTCTGCAGTGATAAAAACTCATATTTTGATACAAAACTATTTTACTTACAGATGATGAAGAAAGAGAACTTCAAATGGATCCTGCAGACTATGGAAAACAACATTTCAATGATGTCCTTTAAGTCCTAAAGGAACACTTCAGAAAACCTAAAGTGCTGTAAAATGAAATCATTCTACTTTGTCCTTTCTGACTTTTGTTGTAAAGATCAGTTGTATCAGTTGTAAAGATACACTGAGATAGAATTAAGGAAAAACTTTAATGAAGGAATGTACCCATGTACATATGTGAAGTTTTTAATACTGTATTATCATGGCAGAGACTTTTTTGGTTATAATACACTTAAGCCAAAAACAGTTAATCTTTGCATTTAAAGCAAACTAATGTATATTTCACATTTTATTGAGCCGACTTATTTCCACAAATAGATAAACAGGAAAAAATGGTTGTACAGGTTATATGTTGCATAGCATAATCATAGTAAGAACAGATATTCAGCAGAAAACTTTTTATACACTAATTTTTTTTTTTTTTTTTTTTTTGAGACGGAGTTTTGCTCTTGTTGCCCAGGCTGGAGTGCAATGGCGCAATCTCGACTCACTGCAACCTCTACCTCCTGGGTTCCAGTGATTCTCCTGCCTCAGCCTCTGTAATCCTGGTGGGATTACAGATGCCCGCCACCATGCGTGGCTAATTTTTGTATTTTTAATAGAGACGAGGTTTCACCATGTTGGCCAGGCTGGTCTTGAACTCCTGACCTCAGGTGATTCTCCCACCTTGGCCTCCCAAAGTGCTGGGATTACAGGCATGAGCCACCATGTCCTATACATTAATTCTTGTTAGCCCAACAGCTGTTCTGTTCTATCTACCCCTCATTTCATGCTCAAGGAGTCATACCTAGAATAGTTACACACAAGGGGGGAAACTAGAAGCCAAGCACTGGACGGTATGTATACAAAGTCACCTCCCTACTCCTTTTATTTTACATGAGTGCAGATGTGTTCTGGCAGATAAAATTTCAGCTGAGGCCTGATGGAAATTGAGATAACCTGTAAAGACATAACAATATTTATGAGTTATATCTTACTTAGTTCTTGAAATTATGGAATGCATGATTGATAATATATTTTTAATTTTTATTTTTTCAAGTAATACCAGTACTGTTTAACTATAGCCAGCACTGGCTAAAATTTTTATATTTTCAGAGTTGAAGTTGGTGATGACATTAATGATTTAAACACCAGAACCTGAAAGGGGTTAAATCTACTTTGAAATGAATCTGTAATCAGTATTTCAAAGCTTTTCTGGTAATTTTAGTGATCTTATTTGACTAGACTTTTTCAGAAGTACTAAATAAGGATAACAGGTTTTTATTAATGCACAGATAAATAGAAGTACAGTGAGGTCTATAGCCATTTTATTAAAGTAGCTTAAAAGTTTGTAAAATAATGAATCTTGGTAATTACTTAATATGTAAGTTAAGAACCCATCAAGCTTATATTTGCTGGACTTACAAATTATTTTAAATGCCTTTATCTTTTTTGACACTATTCAATGGAATGTGTAAGCAACCTAATTCTTGTTTTCTGATTTAAAGCACTTTTAAATCTTTTCCTGCTCCCAAACAAACAAAAGGTTTTGATCATAAGGGGAAATTTAAGATTGTTAACCCAGTTTTTCAGAAGGGCTACTGTTAATTGCACGTAAACATGAAATGTGTTTTCCCCTGTGTACTAACAGATTCTGGTCAAAATTCAAACTTACAGTGGTAGAGAAACAGGTTGTTCACTTGTTGAGGTGCAAAAATTCTTAAGACTTCTGTTTAAAATTGCTTAATGACTAGGAAAAGATGCAGTAGTTTACTAAAATTGTTTTTCCACCATATCAAAGTAAACAATTCATGCCTTTATAGGGTCAGGCCTACAATGAATAGGTATGGTGGTTTACAGAATTTTAAAAATAGAGTTAAAGGGAAGTGATGTACCTTTTAGGGGCATTAGGGTAGGGAGATGAATCTAAAAATATCCCTATTAATACTTTATATTTAATACTGCAAAAGCTTTACAAATGGAAACATGCAATTACCTGCCTTTGTTCTTTTGTCATAAAAACAATCACTTGGTTGGTTGTACTGTAGCTGTTACTTATATGGCAACATTTCTTCAATTAGCAGCCTAGACATTTTATAAACAGAAATCTTGGACCAACTGATAATATTTCTGACTGTATTAATATTTTAGTGCTATAAAATACTATGTGAATCTCTTAAAATTCTGACATTTTACAGTCTGTAGTAGACATACTGTTTTTATAAGGTTTTACTTCTGCCTTAAGATTTAGGTTTTTAAAATGTATTTTTGCCCTGAATTAAGTGTTAATTTGATGGAAACTCTGCTTTTAAAATCATCATTTACTGGGTTCTAATAAATTAAAAATTAAACTTGTTTCACTGATTTGCTGAGTCTAATACATACACAAACATCACATTCATGCTGCAAATACATTTTAACACTAAAACCTGAGTAAGTTGGCTGGGCGCGGTGGCTCATGCATGTAATCCCAGCACTTTGGGAGGCCGAGGCAGGTGGATCACCTGAGGTCAGGAGTTCAAGACCAGCCTGACTAACATGGTGAAACCCCATCTCTACTAAAAATACAAAAATTACCCAGGTGTATTGGTGGGCACCAGTAATCCCAGCTACTCAGGAGGCTGAGGCAGGAGAATCGCTTGAACCTGGGAGGTGGAGGTTGCAGTCAGCCAAGATCGTGCCATTGCACTCAAGCCTAGGCGACAAAGTGAGACTCTGTCTCAAAATAAATAAATAAATAAAAGTTCCAAGGTTCCAAATAATTAGGTTTTCACTGAACTAAAACATTACATTATGTGGCTGGAGTGTAATGCACAAGGGAGAGAAATGAGATTGAAGAAGTACGGAAGGGGCAAGATAGGGGAGAGCATTGTAAGTTTAGGTACTGCTACTGACCCATTAACAAAAATGAAGCAAATATACATGTAAGGATTATTTTAGGAGAAATGTGATTGAAATGATTTTGAAATGACTTCAAAATCATTTCTAAAATATGTCACACTGTTTGAAAAAAATCTTAAGATTTTATCTTTTGGACCTCTCATTCCTGTAATCACGTAACAACAAAATTTGCTTGAATATGAGGACAGAGAATTTGTTTTAAAAAAAAGCAACAACATATTTATGAGGAAGTGTATTAGTCCGTTTTCACACTGCTATGAAGATACTATGTGAGACTGGGTACTTTATATATAAAGGAAAGAGGTTTAATTGACTCACAGTTCCACATGGCTGGGAGGCCTCAGGAAACTTACAATCATGGTGGAAGATAAAAGGGAAGCAAGGCACATCTTACACAGAGACAGGAGAGAGAAAGTGTACACACAGGAAACTGCTATTTTTAAAACCATCAGATCTTGTGAGAACTCACTGTCAGGAGAACAGCATCAGGGAAACCCTCACCATTAACCAAGCACCTCCCGGAACCAGGTCGCTGCCTCCACACATAAGGATTATAATTTGAGAAGAGATTTGGGTGGGGACACAGAGCCAAACTATATCAGGAAGGTAGTCACTTTACATAATGGGGCTGACCTTAAAAACACCTATTCCCTCATGTGTGGCATATGGTTTCAACAGGACAAACAGTGTGTCAATACATTTTCATTCTAGGTTATAGTTTTTACATCACATGTGGGCCATCGACATTTAGTTCTAATTGGACTACACAAAGCCCAGTCCAACTTCTTTTTTTTTTTTTTTT
>NW_016107324.1:11744907-11750000 GCF_001604975.1 Cebus imitator | reverse complement strand
CAACCTCCGCCTCCCAGGTTCAAGCGATTCTCCTGCCTCAGCCTCCCGAGTAGCTGGGATTACAGGCTTGCAGCACCACACCTGGCTAATTTTTGTATTTGTAGTAGAGACGGGGTTTCCCCATGTTGGTGAGGCTGGTCTTGAAATCCTGTCCTCGTGATTCGCCTGCCTTGACCTCCAAAAGTACTGGGATTACAGATGTGAGCCACTGCACCTAGCCTGTGAATGTCTCTTTAACAATTGCAGCAACAGGCTGAGTGGGTGGCTCATGCCTGTAATCCCAACACTGGGAGTCTGAGGCAGACAGATCACCTGAGGTCAAGAGTTTTGAGACCAGTCTGGCCAACATGGCAAAACCCCATCTCTACTAAAAAAAAAAACCCACAAAAATTAGCTGGGTATGGTGGCACATGCCTGTAATTCCAGCTGCTTGGGAGGATGAGGCAAGAGAATCACTTGAACCAGGGAGGAAGAGGTTGCAGTGAGCCAAGATAGCGCCACTGCACCCCAGCCTAGGTGACAAGAGTGAAACTCTGTCTCAAAAAAAAAAAATTGCAGCAACAGCTGAAACATTAGAAAGGCTTCATGTTAGGAGTAAACCCCATCCCCTACAGTAAGACTACTCTACATCTGCCTTATCAAAGCCTAAAGTCAAGCCTTGCCAAGTTTAGCAGAGGAAACAGAATATGGAGCTTGAGTACTGCCAACGTAGGGCTTGCAAATCTCCTTAGGCTTTCCATAGATGTGAGCTAACAAAGTGTAAATAAAACCAAGTGCCAGGCACGGTGGCTCATGCCTATAATCTCAGCACTTTGGGAGGCCGAGGTGGGTAGATCACAGTGGTCAGGAGTTTGAGACCAGCCAGGCCAACATGGCGAAACCCTGTCTCTACTAAAAATACAAAAATTAGCCAAGAATGGCAGCAGGTGCCTATAATCCCAGCTACTCAGGAGGCTGAACCAGGAGAATTGCTTGAACCCAGGAGGCGGGGGTTGCAGTGAGCCAAGATTGCGCCATTGCACTCCAGCCTAGGCAATAAAAGCAAAACTCCGTCTCAAATAAATAAATAAATAGATAAATACAAGCATCTACAAGTTTAGGTGACCACTCAGTAACTGAAGTGCCTGCTAAAACAAGAATCATAACTTTTCAGGGAAGATAACAGAATCTAGAGTCTCTAAAACATATTATTCATGATGTCCAGTGTTCCCAAAAAAATGACCTACAAAGATATGAGAAAATGTGATCCATAGTTTTAAAAAATTGGGATGGACTTTGTTATTCTTATTTTTGTTTTGTTTTGGAGATAAAGTCTTGCTCTGTCACCCAGGCTGGAGTGCAGTGGCACCATCTCGGTTCACTGCAACCTCCACCTCCTGGATTCAAACAATTCACGTGCCTCAGCGTCCTGAGTAGCTGGGACTACAGGCACACACCACCACAACCAGCTAATTTTTTTGTATTTTAGTAGAGACAGAGTTTCACCATGTTGCCTCGGCTGGTCTTGAACTCCTGAGCTTAGGCAATCCACCAGTCTCAGCCTCCTAAAGTGATAGGACTACAGATGTGAGCCACTGCATATAGCACTTATTGTAATGCATCTATTATAACTATGTTTAAAGAATTAAATGAAAATATATTAATGAAAGAATAGATAGGGAATCTTAGCACAGACATGGAAATTATAAAAATTCTAGCCGGGCGCGGTGGCTCAAGCCTGTAATCCCAGCACTTTGGGAGGCCGAGGCGGGTGGATCACGAGGTCAAGAGATCGAGACCATCCTGGTCAACATGGTGAAACCCCGTCTCTACTAAAAATACAAAAAATTAGCTGGGCATGGTGGCGTGTGCCTGTAATCCCAGCTACTCAGGAGGCTGAGGCAGGAGAATCGCCTGAACCCAGGAGGCGGAGGTTGCGGTGAGCCGAGATCGCGCCATTGCACTCCAGCCTGGGTAACAAGAGCAAAACTCTGTCTCAAAAAAAAAAAAAAATAGAGTAGAAAATAGAGTTCCCACATACCCTCCCTTCACACACACACACACACACACACACACACACGCACAGAACCCTTTAAGTACCATCAACATTCTGAACTAGCGTAGAACATTACAGCCAATGAGCCAACATTGATACATCATGATTAACCAAAGTCCATGGTTCCCATGAGGATTCATTCTTTGAATTACATTCTCTCGGTTCGGACAAATGTATAATGATATGTATCCACCATTCTAGTATCATGTAGAATATTTTCATTGCCCTAAAAATCCCCTGTGTTTCACCTATTACTCCTTTGTGATCTGCAAATCCCTGACCACCACTGACTTTTTTTTTTTTTTTTTTAACTATCTCTATAGTTTTGTCTTTTCCAGAATGTCACATAGTAGGAATCACACCATACACAGCCTTTTCAGATTGGGTTTTTTTAGTTAGTAATATACACTTAATATTCCCCCATGTCTTTTCATGGGTTGATAACTCATATCTTTTTAGCAAATAATATTCCATTGTATGAATGTACCAGTTTATTTAACTATTAACTTACTGAGGGACACTTTGGTTTCTCCAAGTTTTGGTAATTATGAAAAAAGCTGCTATAAACATTTGTGTGCAGGTTTTTATGTGGACCTGCTTTCAACTCATTTGGGTAAATACCAAGTAGCAATTTTTTATATACATAAAATTTACTGATATATATTTATATTAAAGCATATCATTCAGTGGCATTAAATACATTCACAATGTTGTGCAACCATCGCAGCTATCTAGTTCCAGAACTTTTCAGGTACCCAAATGTTTAAACTTTCCCCTTAATGGGAACCATGTACCCATTAAGCAGTAAAGTATTTTAAAATTTTTTGTTTGTTTGTTTTTGTTTTTTTTTTGCTTTTTTGAGACGGAGTTTCACTCTTGTTACCCAGGCTGGAGTGCAATGGCGCAATCTCGGCTCACCGCAACATCCGCCTCCTGGGTTCAGGCAATTCTCCTGCCTCAGCCTCCTGAGTGGCTGGGATTACAGGCAAGCACCACCATGCCCAGCTAATGTTTTGTATTTTTAGTAGAGACGGGGTTTCACCATGTTGACCAGGATGGTCTCGATCTCTTGACCTCGTGATCCACCCGCCTCGGCCTCCCAAAGTGCTGGGATTACAGGCTTGAGCCACCGCGCCCGGCTAGTATTTTTAAATTTAATTAAAATGGAATTGAAAATGAAGTTCCTTAGTCACACTTGGCAAATGTAGGCAGAGAAAACAACAAATCTAGAGCCTTTGATGGAGGAATGCATTTTTTTCAAAGAACAGTTAGTAGGCCAGTATGACTGCAGAATACAGAGCAAGAAGTCAGGAAAGTGGTCACTGAAAAAGAGATAGCTAATAAAGGGACCTCCATGTCATAGTGAAGAGTTTAGGTTTAAGAGTGATGGAAAATTTGCCAAAAAATTTTTTTGTTTGTTTGAGACAAAGTCTTGTTCTGTAGCCCAGGTTGGAGTGCAATGGCATGATCTCGGCTCACTGCAACATCTGCCTCCTGGGTTCTGGTGACTCTCCTGCCTCAGCCTTCCGAGTAGCTGGGATTACAGGAGCCCGCCACTTTGCCTGGGTAATTTTTGTAGTTTTACTAGAGGTGGAGGCCATGCCCGGCCAGATTTTTTTTTAAATGATAACTGGCTGGCTAGGCATGGTGGCTCATGCCTGTAATCCCAGCACTTTGGGAGGCTGAGGTGGGCAGCTCACTTGAGGCCAGGAGTTCGAGACCAGGCTGGCCAACATTAACGAAACCCGACTCTACTAAAAAATACAAAAATTAGGCCAGGAGTGGGGGCTCACGTCTGTAATCTCAGCACTTTGGGAGGCCGAGGCGGGTATCACCTGAGGTTAGGAATTCAAGACCAGCCTGGCCAACATGGTGAAACCCTGTCTCTACTAAAAATACAAAAAAATTAGCTGGGCGTGGTGGTGCATGCCTGTAGTTCGGGAGGCTGAGGCAAGAGAATTGCTTGAAGCCAGGAGGCGGAGACTGCAGTGAGCTGAGATCTCGCCACTGCACTACAGCCTGGGCGGCAGTGTGAGACTCCATCTCAAGAAAAAACAAAAATTAGCTGAGTGTGGTGGCAGGCGCCTGTAATCCCATCTACTCAGGAGACTGAGGCAAGAGAATCTTGAACCGAGGAGGCGGAGGTTGCAGTGAGCTAAAATCTTGCCATTGCACTCCAGCCTAGGCGACAAGAGCAAGACTCCACCTTAAAAAAAAATACAAAAATTAGTCAGGTGTGGTGGTGCACACCTGTAATCCCAGCTACTTGAGAGGCTGAGGCAGGTGAATCACTTGAACCCAGGAGGTGGAGGTTGCAATGAGCTGAGGTTGTGCTACTGCACTCCAGCCTGGGATACAGAGCAAGATTCTGTTTCAAAACAAAAACAAAAACAAAAACAAAACTGGCTGCTGTGCTGAAAAGACTGAAGGGATTCCAGAGTGAAACTGGAAGACTTTAAAGGCTGTTACAGCATTCCAAGTTAAAGACGATGGTTCTTCAACTAGGGAAGCAGTTGAGGTGATGAGAAATGTTTAGATTCAAAATGTATTTTGAAAGTTTATTGTACTTTAAAATTGGCCATTGGGTGTGACAAATAAAAACTGCATTCGATAGAGAATACTGAAAAAGGTGCAGATTTGAGAGAAAATTAGAAGTTTAGTTTTGAACATATTAAGTTTCAGATGACCACTGCCATCACGTAATTGCAACAGTAGAGCAAAATAACAGTTCTGATATTTTTTTATTATTAATTTTTTTTGAGACAGTCTCCCTCTGTCGCCCAGGCTGCAGTGGTGCGATCTCCGCTCACTGCAACCTCCAAGTCCCAGGTTCAAGTGATTCTTCTGCCTCAGCCTCCTGAGTATCTGGGACTATAGGCACATGTCACCACGCCCGTCTATTTTTTATTTATTTGGTAGAAATGGGGTTTCACCATGTTAGTCAGGCTCGTCTCGAAATCCTGACCTCATGATCTACCCACCTTGGCCTCCCAAAGTGCTGGGATTACAGCTGTGAGCCACCTCGCCCAGCCTATGTTCCTTTTTTTTTTTTTTTTTT
>NW_016107324.1:11739993-11744552 GCF_001604975.1 Cebus imitator | reverse complement strand
TTTTTTTGAGATGGAGTTTGTCTCTGTTGTCCATGCTGGAGTGCAGTGGCATGATCTCCACCCACTGCAACCTCTGCATCCCAGGTTCAAGCGAGTCTCCTGCCTCAGACTCCTGAGTAGCTGAGATTACAGGTGCATGCCACCACACCCGGCTAATTTTGTATTTTTAAGAGAGATGAGGTTTCACCATGTTGACCAGTCTGGTCTCAATTCCTGATCTCTGGTGATCTGCCCTCCTCAGCCTCCCAAAGTGCTGGGATTACAGGCATGAGCCACCGCACTTGACCCTATTACATTACTCAATGAACACTATTTCATTAGTGTCTTCATATAGCAGTAGTTTTGAATAGTTTAAAAAGCGTTCAAGCTGGTTGTGATGGCACGTTCCTGCAGTTCCAGCTACTGAAGAGGTTGAGGTGAGAGGATCACTTGAGCCCAGGAGTTTGAGTCCAGCCTGGGCCGTCTGGCCAATATAGCTTGACTCCACCTCTTAAAAAGCATGCAAAGATACCTCCTACTAGGTTTTTGCATTTATTACATTTTTTTTTTCCTGTGGCCACTGCTTTACATCTAAAAATTCTTCATCCTTTTTTTTTTGAGATGGAGTCTCGCTTTGTCACCCAGGCTGGAGTGCAGTGACATGATCTCGGCTCACTGCAACCTACACCACCCGGCTTCAAGCGAGTAGCTGGGATTACAGGCATGCGCCACCACGCCCGGCTAATTTTGTATTTTTAGTAGAAACGGAGTTTCAACATATTGACCAGGCTGGTCTCGAACTCCTGACCTGGTGATCCGCCCGCCTCAGCCTCCCAAAGGGCTGGGATTACAGGCGTGAGCCACTGCGCCCGGCAAAGATCCGAGTATTCAACGTGCAGAATTACTGCCAACATAGGATTGAGTTGAAGGACATGAATATTTATGACTGATCCAAAAGCGACTGCTACGCCCTCTAGACAATGAAATGGAAAGGGAACCTTCGGGGGCCACCGAGATCCCAGTAAAGGCGCCAGATTCGCTTTCTCCCGGCCTCGGGTAACGCTCCCTACAAACTACCTCCTCCAGCGCGCCAAGTCGTTAGTCCCGCCTTATACCCTCGGCTCCACCCACCCGGCGCGCCCACAGTCACTAAACCCTAGCCGCCAGGGTGCGCGACGCATTCGTAAGCCCCGCCTCCGGGGCAAGGGCGCGCTCCCCCTCCCAACTCGGCCCCAGCAGTTCCGTTAACAGCGGGAGGAAAAACCGTCCTTCGGGTCCCCGCCTCTCCACTCCTAACGCTTTACTCCCTACTCCCCCTGCGACCACTAAACAGCCGGCTACGGAGGCCCCTAACGTACAAATATCCCCCAGGCCCTTCCGTGTCCTAACAGGTTTTGTCCTTTCTTACTCTACCCAGTCCTATGGCCTTGTGTTCAATATTTCTCCGGGATTCAGACTAGAGAGTGTCCTCTGGCGTAAGAAACTTCAACGCTCTTCACGGAAGTAAAAGTGTTTTTTTGGTTGTTGTTGCCGTTGTGGCCACCCGCATTCCTTCCCTCCCACCTCGCGGAATTGTGGCGGGAGGGGGAGGGGGAAGTCAGGGCGCCTGCGCGGAGAGGCCGCTTTCCATCCGGGTCTCTGTCCGTGCGGTGCAGCAGGTCGGTAGGCGGGAAATGGCGACTGGCTGAAGGAGCTGGTTCTGTTGCTGCTGCTGCGGGGGTAAGCGGGAAAGACACCACACATTGCGCAGTCGAGACCATCGCCGGAGCCTGAGGACACTTCTCTGTCGTCACAGTTAGGTAATCCCCTTCGTCTAGACGCTGCCGCTACTCCCAATCTTAGTCCTCCTCCTCTTCCAGCGCCGTCTGCCGGGATCTCCTCCCCTTCTAAACCCGGTCCTCCAGCGGATCTGGCGCCTTGGTAGGCATGCACTCTTGGCGCCTCGTACGTCCACTGTGGGGAGCCGCTCCTCTCTGGACTTTCCCCTGGGAACGGAAAGGGAGCTCGCTTCCCGCCAGCTTCACCTCCTGGGCTGCGGCCTGCGTTGTGATTTCTGGGGTTAGATTTCACTCTGCTACCCACCCCCACTCCGAGCTCACGTTCCTGGTCCCCAACCTCTGGGTAATTAAGTTAGAACTTTAGCTTTTCTAAGCTTTTTGGTCCACCTGATGTTTTCGGCATTTCATTCTTTGAAGTAGGGTGCTTTTAGGGGGGCGTTGCTCTATCCCAGTTCTTATAAACACCTTTTCAAAATCTGGAAGAAGCGATTTGCCTAAATTCTGTTTGTCTTTTGTACTGTTAAAATGTCGAGATGACATTGTTACTTTTTCAAATTGGGAGTGCTAGGAAGGAACAGCCCATGTGGAAGGCCTCTGGTTTCTACGGTGGTCAATTAAAGGGTAAATCTTACTATCCTTAATATTCCCTGTTTTCTTTGGGTTTTAAATGCCTGTATGAGTTTACTTTTGCATTCTTGACCAGAATTCTGTGGTAAATAATTGCATAAGTAAATCTTGTTTATTTACTTTTCACCCTAGTGGTGGCTGGATGTGTGAATGATGTTAAACAACAGAGTACCTTAGGGAAACCTAGAGATACAGCTCGTAAACTTATCTGAGATCCGGAAATGAAACGTACTCAGTAGATGTTCCTCTGAGGCAGGGATTTATCTTTTTAATGCTGGTAACGCAGTACCGAGATTAATTTCTTACGTGGGTTTACAAATTAGTGACTTGAAATGATGGATTTGTCTGTAATTTTTAGATTGTAGATTGCTTTATTTTGTCTCCCCGTTATTTGCTAAGTTTTGTGGACCATTTGTTATTCTTAGAAAAGGAAAATGACATGTTAAAGCGGGTTTTACTGTTTTTCTTTACTTTTTCTTTTGCCTTTTTTTTTTTTTAATTACATTGCAGACCAGTTGTTCATAAAGAGAAGTAATAAGGAGGTTGTTGGTGTTTTCAAAATTCTTTAATCATGCTGAATTTGGGATCTTTGTAGTTTTTTTGTTTTGTTTTTACTAATCAAATTAAAATTTTAAAAACTGTTCACATTGCATATCAGTTGATATTTGTAACTCAAGTTTTCAGCTCTGGATAGGTCCAATTTAGAGAATTTCACTATTGCTCTAAAGATACTATGGTTAATTTTCAATAATAAACTGGAACACACAAGCATTATTATAGTCTTCATTTGGTAGACTTTGTCCAAGGTCACAAAGAAAGTCAAGGCAAAACGTAGCTCTCATGTGAAGGAGTTTTTTTAGGATTGAGTTGAACTTCATACTTTCTTAGAGCCAATAGAACAGTGGAGGTGCAGGCATGTTAACTACTTGCTGAACCAGTTTATTTTAAAAATGGAGCCAAATGTGTAACTTAAAGGGATCTAAAATCATTGGTCTAGTATAAGCTTTGTCTGTATTTTAATGACCTTTTTGGGTAGTTATTAGCGTTAATGTTTTTATAAAATTTAGTGTACAGCTAGCTGAGTGAGCATTGTCGACTTTGTTTTCAAGAGTTTTCCCAAATTGTTTAGTACTACATGCATTCAGTACTTGCACTCTTTTAATGCTTTTCTCAGAGTTGAAAGCATGTAAAAGCTGTAAATGGTATAGTCCTTAACTTTTGTGGACTTGTAGCTATATAGAAAGTCTAAATAGGATTGCGTAGGAATATCAGGATTTGTATGTTTCACAAGATTCCATTCTACATAGTGTCTCTTGTGCATTTAACTTGAGCTAGTAATGTACTGTTTTCCCACTGTTAAGAAATTAAGAATTGGGGAAGTCTTATCTTTCCCAGATTCATCTAGCTGATCTCAAGTTCGTGATTTCTGGTTAATTGGTTTTTCATGAGATTATTATATAACAGAGTCTGTCTAATTCTGGTTAAACAAACTTGAACCTGTTGTTCACAAAGGATGTACTAGATTCTGGATTTACAACTATAGGTTTTAATGTCAATTGAGTAAAATGGCATTAATTTATTTTTATTTTTTAGAGATAAGGTCTCTCTCTGTGACCCAGGTTGGAGTGCATTGGTGGGATCATAGCTCACTGCAACCTTGAACTCTTGGGCCTATGCATTCCTCATGCCTCAGCCTCCCAAGTAGATGGGACATCAGGCACGTGCCACTATACCTGGCTAATTTTAAAATTTTTTTTGTAGAGATGAGATCTCGCTATGTGGCCCAGGCTGGTTTGCAACTTCTAGCTGCAAGCGGTCCTGCCTTGGCCTCCTAAAGTGCTGGGAAGATGGATGTGAGCCACCAAGCTGACTCCAAAATGGTATTAATTTATCCTAGTCATAGGGGTCTATGCTTTGGATTAATGAGATAATGAATAAAATGGTTTGCCAGAATTTTAAAAAAGCAATATCTAATTGTAATTTACCAAGTTGTGAAAGTATAACGTAGAAAGGACACTTTTAAGTCACAAATATCAAGTGTGCTGAGAGGAGTTTATTTGTGGTGTGCTTTAAGTAGTTTTTTTGGTTAAAGGTAGGTTAAAAATGACCATTTTAAGTAAATTGGCCACAGGGGGTCGGTCATTTGCTGCTTTTTTTTTTTTTTTTTTTTTTTTT
>NW_016107324.1:11735853-11739193 GCF_001604975.1 Cebus imitator | reverse complement strand
TTAGTAGAGATGGAGGTCTCTCTGTGTTGCCCAGACTGGTCTCAAACTCCTAGTCTCAAGTGATTCTCCCTCCTTAACCTCCCAAAGTGCTGGGCTTACAGGCATGAGCCATTGCACCCAGCCCATTTGCTACTTTGAAGATAAGGAGACTTAACACATAGGGAACCTATGTTAAAACCATTTAATTGCAGCTTTAGATTTCACTTAACATTTGCCAGGAAGCATATCTGAGCCAGACATATATTCACTAGTGTTTGTATGACTACATTAATTTTTTAGTTTAAACTGTATTAAATTGTAATTGGACCTACATTAGAAATAGGTAGGTTAGGTAGTTGATTGTGTGGTAAAATTTGAGAATTGCCAATGCCTAACTTTATTTATATCTCTCCAGTGTTTTTGTAAATGTCCTGTTTAAAAATCACAAATTCTCTGGAAGAGAAACTTTTAAAATGATCTTTTATTGACAGTATTAGCATAGATTGACTATGAAATGAGCTTACTAATACCATACACAGGATGAGGGTTCAGAGTTAAGGAGACATAATAAAGGTTTTTTTTTTGAGACAGAGGAGTTTCGCTCCTGTTGCCTAGCCTGGAGTGCAGTGGTGTGACCTTGGCTCATTGCAACCTCAGCCTCCTGGGTTCAAGCCATTCTCCTGCCTCAGCCTCCCAAATAGCTGGGATTACAGGAGCCCGCCACCATGCCTGGTTAACTTTCTAATTTTTTTGGTAGAGAAGGGGTTTCACCATGTTGATCAGGTTGGTCTCAAACTCTTGATCTCAAATGATCCGTCTACCTTGGCCTCCCAAAGTGCTGGGATTACAGGCCCAGCCAGGAGAGTTAAGTTTTTATGCACTGGCTGTGATTAGAAGAGGTGTAGAGTATAGGAGCACTGTCTTGGAAAGACGACAGGTGTGGTGGGGACAGAATTATAGTGAGAAGTTTTGGTTGCTTGGAGTCCTTTGGGAACCTGGCAGTATGGAATGGTGAGACCAAGTATGGCCCCAAGAAGAACTGTAAGATCTTAAAGACAAATATTTTAATGGAAGGTCACAGTAGGCCAGTTTACTACACTAGGGACTGTGTGTACTGTGACATTTATAGGTTCCTAGATTATTATTTTATTATTATTTTTTTGAGACGAAGTTTTGCTCTTTCGCCTAGGCTGGAGTGCAGTGGCATGATCTCAGCTCACTGCAACCTTCGCCTTCCAGTTTCATACAATTCTCCTGCCTCAGCCTCCCCAAGTAGCTGGGATTACAGGTGCCCACCATCACTCCTGGCTACTTTTTGTATTTTTAGCAGAGATGGGGTTTCACCATGTTGGCCAGTCTGGTCTTGAACTCCTGACTTCGTAATCTGCCTGCCTCGGCCTCCCAAAGTGCTGGAATTACAAGCGTGAGCCATCTCGCCTGGCTATTATTTTTTTGAGGCAGAGTTTTGTGCTGTTGCCCAGGCAGGAGTGCAGTGGCACCGTCTCGGCTCACTGCAGCTTCTGCCTCCCAGGTTCAAGTGATTTTCCTGCTTCAGCCCCCTGAGTAGCTGGGATTACAGGTGCCTGCTACCATGCCTGGCTAATTTTTTGTATTTTTAGTAGTGACAGGGTTTCACCATGTTGGCCAGGCTGGTATCGAACTTCTGAGCCCTCTACCCGCCTCAGTCTTCCAAACTGCTGGGATTACAGGCGTGAACCACCACGCCTGGCTGATTCCTATAATTAGATTGAAGAAAAAGGAGAAAGTCTAGATTAAACATGAATGATCAACATGGGGTTCTAGCATGAAAATGTGTTTGCTGATTTGATTAAAACAACACAATGGGCGAGGCTCGGTGGCTCATGATTGTAATCCCAGCACTTTGGAAGGCTGAAGCAGGCAGATCCCTTGAGTTTAGGAGTTTGAGACGAGCCTAGACAACATGGCAGAACCCTGTCTGTACCTAAAATACAGAGGTTAGCTGAGCATGGTGATTCACATCTCTAGTCCCAGCCACTAGGGAGGCTGAAATAAGGGAATTGCTTGAGCCCAGGAGGTTGAGGCTGCAGTGAGCCATGAGCATGCCATTGCACTCCAGCCCTCCAGCCTAAGTAGGATCTTGGCTCACTGCACCCTCTGCCTCCTGAGTTCAAGCAATTCTCCTGCCTCAGCCTCCCGAGTAGCTGGGATTACAGGCCATTATGCCTGGCTAATTTTTGTATTTTTAGTAGAAACAGGGTTTCACCATGTTGGCCAAGATGGTCTCAGTCTCTTGACCTTCTGATCCGCCCGTCTCAGCCTCCCAAAGTGCTGGGATTACAGGCGTGAGTCACTGCCCCTGGCCTAAAAGTATGTTTTTTAATCCCAGCACTTTGGGAGACTGAGTCCAGTAGTTCAAGACCAGCCTGGCCAACATGGTGAAACCCACTCTCTCCAAAAAAACAACCAAAATTAGCTAGATGTGGTGGTGCGGATACACGCCTGTAATCCCAGCTACTGAGGTGGCTGAAGCATGAGACTCGCTTGAGCTAGAAAGGCAGAGGTTGCTGTGAGCCAAGGCGAATGGTGCCACTGCACTTCAGCCTGGGTGACAGAGCGAGACTCCATCTTAAAAACAAAGGCTGGGCGTGGTGGCTCACGCCTGTAATCCAAGCACTTTGGAGGCCAAGGCGGGCGGATCACCTGAGGTCGGGAGTTCAAGACCAGCCTGACCAACATGATGAAACCCTGTCTTGAAAAAATAAATAAAAATAGAAACAAAAAAATCCCATATGTTTATTAAAAGAAAAGTAAGGCCAGGCGAGGTGGCTCACACCTGTAATTCCTTGGGGAGACCGAGGAGGGTGGGTGGTTCAAGCCCATAAATTCGAGATTGGCCTGGGTAAAAACAGCAAAAACCCATCTCTACTAAAAATACTAAAATTAGCTGGGTATGGTGGCACATACCTTTAGACTCAGCCCCTTGGGACCCTAAGGCAGGAGGATCACCTGAACTTTGGGAAGTGGAGGCTGCAGCAAGCCTTGATTGGGCCACTGGCATTGGCACTGGACAACAAAGTAGGACCCTTTGTTAAAAAAAAAAGGCGGGGTACAGTGGCTCAAGCCTGTAATCCCAGCACTTTAGCAGACTGGGGCAGGCAGATCACCTGAGGTCAGGAGTTTGAGACCAGCCATCTCTACAAAAATAAAAAATAAAATATTAGCCAGGTTTGGTGGTGCACATGCATACCTGTAATCCCAGCTACTCAGGTGGCTGAGGCACGAGATTTGTTTGAGCTGGGGAGGCAGAGGTTGCAGTGAGCCGAGATGGCACCACTGTACTCCAGCCTGGGTGACAGAGTAAGATTCTGTCTCAAAAAAA